>NC_051063.1:166053699-166230846 GCF_004664715.2 Peromyscus leucopus
CCTTCTTCAGCTCTCTTCTTGTCCTCTTCCTCCTTCTTCAGCTCTCTTCTTGTCCTCTTCCTCCTGTGATCTTTCATCTTCCTTCTCCTACTTTTCTTTCTCCTCCCCTTCCACTTTCTCATCTTCTTATATCATTTTATATCTCACTATATCTGCTTTCTCTCCTGCTCTTCTTTTGTCTTCTTTTAATCTTCCTCTCATTCCCTATTCTACTACTCTTTATTATCCTAGTCACTCTCCTCCACTTCCAAATATTTTCTCTTCCCTTTTCCTCTACCTCCTATCTCCTTCCTAGTTCATTCCCCTATTCCTAATCTTTCCTTCTGTACAACCCCTTCCTCATCCTACTTCTATTTCTCTCTTCCTCCTTGCCCTCATCTGCAAGCTCCACTTCTTCCTTCTTATCCTGTGTCTCTTGTTCTTCCTTCTGCATCCATTACTTTTTCATCCTTCTACTAGTCCTAGTCTCTACTTTTCTTCCTCCTCTTCCTTATTCCTTTCCTTGCACTCCCTTTTCCTCCATGTCCCCCTCTCCTTTTTATTTCGCTTGTGCTCTGGCATCACTTCATCTCCCACTCCTTGTCTTCTCTTCAACATTCTCCCTTCTATCTTCTCCTCTAGTCCTGTACAACCGCTCTGCATCATCCCTTAATATTTTAACTTCCCTCTTTTTCTTCTTCCTTCATTTAATCCTCAACTAATATCCTACTTCTACTCTATTCTTCCTTTTCCTCTTCCTCTTTATCCTAAATTCAACTCTTGTTTTTCCTTCTCTTACCCCTCAATTCGTTTCTGCTCCTCCTTCTGTTACCTCTAATACTATCCATCTTTATCCTGTTATCTCTTCATTCCCTTCTTCTGCCTTTCTTTTTCTTCCATTCCTCTAAACGTATCCCTATGAGCAACACCACATAGGAGGATCTCTCCCTTCTCTTTCCCCTTTCCTCCTCCGCCTCTTCCTCTTTTTACTCCCTTATCCTTCAGTCCCCTTTACAGTTTCTAACCCAATCTCTCCTGCTGCTCTTCCTTCTCTCTGGCATTCCTATTGTTCATTCTTCTGTTTCTGCTCATTATTTCTACCACATTTGCTCTATCTTCTTTTTCAACCCCTGCTCCATTTGCTCCAGCCCCCTCTTTTTCCTCCCTTTCTTCTCTTTCCTCTATCCTCTAATCTTCCCTAAGCACTTCCTTGTCTTCTCAAATTACGGTATACATCCTCTTCCTCCTCCATCTACTCCATCCACTCCTCTTCCTCTTCTTCCTCAACTATCTACTCTATCCACTCCTGTTCCTCCTTTATTTCCTCTGTCCCATCCTCTTCTTCCTCCATCTACTCTATGCTCTCCTCTTCCTCCTCTATGTACTCCATCCCCTCCTCTTCCTTCTCCATCTACTCTACCTCGTCCTATTCCTTCTCCAACTACTTCATCGCCTCCTCTTCCTCCTCCATCTACTCTGTTACCTCATGTGCCTCCTCCAGTTACTTTATCCTCTCCTCTCCTCTCCTACTCCATCTATTCTATCCTCTCCTCTTCATCCTCTTCTTCCACCACCTATTCTACCCTCACCCTCTTCCTCATCCATCTACTCTATCACCTCTTCTTCCTCCACCATTTACTCCATACCTTCCTCTTCCTCTTCCTCCTCCATCTACACTATCACCTCCTCTTACTCTTTCGGCTACACTATCACCTCCTCTTCCTCTTCCATCTACTCTAAAACCTTGATTTTCTCCTCTTCTTCATCCACTACTCTATTCCCCCTCTTCCTCATCCATCTACTCTATCCCCTCCTCTTACTCCTCTGTCTACACTATCCCCTTCGCTTCCTTCTTTTCCCTCCACCATCTACTCTATAACCTCATCGTCCTCCTCTTCCTCCTCCATCTACTCTATCCTCTCCTCTTCCTCCTCCATCTACTCTATCCTTTCCTCTTCCTCCTCCATCTACTCTATCCCCTCCTATTTTTCCTCTTCCTCCTACATCTACTCTATCTCCTCCTCTTCCTGCTCCATCTACGCTATCCTCTCCTCTTCCTTCCCCAACTACTCGATCCCCTCCTCTTCTTCCTCTTCCTCCTACATCTACTCCATCCCCTCCTCTTCCTCCTCTATCTACTCTATCCCCTCCTCTACCTCCTCCAACTATTCCATCGCCTATTCTTTCTCCCCATCTACTCTATCCCCTCCTCTAACTCCTTTTTCTCCACCATCTACTCTATGCTCTCCTCTTCGTCCTCCGGTTACTCTATCACCTCCTGTTCACCCTCCATCTACTCTATCACCTCCTCTTTCTCCACAAACTATTCTATCCCCTCCTCTTCCTCATCCATCTACTCTATCCCCCCTCTTCCTCTTCCATCTACTCTATCCTCTCCTCTACTTACCCATCGATTCTATCCCTTCCGCTTCCTCCACAAACTACTCTGCCCCTCCTCTTCCTCCTCCACTCCTCTATCTACTCAATCACCCTCTCTTCCTCCTCCCTCTACTCTATCACCATGCTTCCTCCATCATCTACTCTATCCCCTCCGCTTCCTCCTCCAATTACCCTATTTCCTCCTTCTCTTCCTCCATCTACTCTTTGCTCTCCTCTTCTTACTCCAGCTACTCCATTCCTTCCTCTTCCTCCTCCATCTATTCTATGCTCTCCTCTTCCTCCTCTAACTACTCCACCCCTTCTCTTCCTCCTCCATCTAATTTATCCCCTCCTCTTGTTCCTCAATCTACTCTACCGTCTCCTATTACTCCTCCATCTACTCTATCCTCTCCTCTTTCTCCTCTTCCTCTTCCATCTACTCTATGACTTCCTCTTCCTCCTTTTTCTCCTCCATCTAGTCTATGCTCTCCAATTTCTTCTCCATCTACTCTATCTCATCCTCTTCCTCCTCCATCTGCTATATCCTCTCTTCTTCCTCCTCCATCTACACTATCCCCTTCACTTCCTCCTTTTCCCTTCATCATCTACTCTATACCCTCATCTTCCTTCTCTTGCTCCTCCACCTAATCTGTGTCTCCTCTTTCTCCTCAATCTACTCCCACTGCTCCTCTTCTTCTTCCTCTTCCATCTACTCTATACCCACCTCTTCCTCCTCCAACTACTCTATCTCTTCCTCATCCCCCTCCATCTACTCTATCTCCTCCTCTTCCTGCTCCAAATACATGATCCTCTCCTTGTCCCCCTCCATCTACTCTATCACCTCCTGTTCCTCCTCCATCTACTCTATCACCTCCTCTTCCTCCACCAACTACTCTATCCCCTCCTCTTCTTCCTCTTCCTCCTACATCTACTGCATCCCCTCCTCTTCCTCTTCTATCTACTCTATCCCCTCCTCTACCTCCTCCAACTACTCCATCGCCTATTCCTTTTCCTCCATCTACTCTATCCCCTCCTCTTACTCCTTTTTCTTCTCCATCTACTCTATGCTCTGTTCTTCCTCCTCCATGTACTCTATCACCACCTCTTTCTCCACAATCTATTCTATCCCCTCCTCTTCCTCATCCATCTACTTTTTACCCTCCTCTTCCTCCACAATCTACTGTATCCCCTCCTCTTCTTCCTCCATCTACTCTATCCTCTCTTCCTCGCCCAACTACTCTATCCCCTCCTCTTCTTCCTACGTCTACTCCATCCCATCCTCTTATTCCTGTATCTACTCTATCCCCTCCTCTACCTCCTCCAACTACTCCATCGCCTATTCTTTCTCCTCCATCTCTATCCCCTCCTCTAACTCCTTTTTCTCCACCATCTACTCTATGCTCTGCTCTTTCTCCTCCATGTACTCTATCACCTCCTGTTCACCCTCCATCTACTCTATCACCTCCTCTTTCTCCACAATTTATTCTATCTCCTCCTCTTCCTCATCCATCTACTCTATCCCCCCTCTTCCTCCTCCATCTACTCTATCATCTCCTCTACTTACCCCATCAACTCTATCCCTTCCACTTCCTCCACAAACTACTCTGCCCCTCCTCTTCCTCCTCCACTCCTCTATCTACTCAATCACCCTCTCTTCCTCCTCCCTCTACTCTATCACCACGCTTCCTCCATCATCTACTCTATCCCCCCGCTTCCTCCTCCATTTACTCTATCCCCTCCTTCTCTTCCTCCATCTACTCTTTGCTCTGCTCTTCCTACTCCATCTACTCCATTCCCTCTTCCTCCTCCATCTACTCTATTCTCTGCTCTTCCTCCTCCATCTATTTATCCCCTCCTCTTCCTCCTCCATCTACTCTATCATCTCCTATTACTCCACCATCTACTCTATCCTCTCCTCTTTCTCCTCTTCCTTCTCCATCTACTCTATGACTTCCTCTTCCTCCTTTTTCCTCCTCCATCTAGTCTATGCTCTCCAATTTCTCCTCCACCTACTCTATCCCATCCTCTTCCTCCTCCATCTACTTTATAGCTTCCTCTTCCTCCACAATCTACTGTATCCCCTCCTTTTCCTCCTCCAACTACTCTATCCCCTCCTCTTTTCTTCCTCCTACATCTACTCCATCCCATCCTCTTCTTCCTGTATCTACTCTATCCCTTTCTCTACCTCCTCCAACTACTCCATCGCCTATTCTTTCTCCTCCACCATCCACTCTATTCCCTCCTCTAACTCCTTTTTCTCCTCCATCTCCCCATTATCTCCTCTTCCTCCTCCATTACTCTATCACCTCCTGTTCACCCTCCATGTACTCTATCACCTCCTCTTTCTCCACAATCTATTCTATCCCCTCCTCTTCCTCATCCATCTACTCTATCCCCCCTCTTCCTACTCCATCTACTCTATCATCTCCTCTACTTACCCCATCGACTCTATCCCTTCTGCTTTCTCCACAAACTACTCTGCCCCTCCTCTTCCTCCTCCACTGTTCTATCCACTCAATCACCCCCTCTTCCTTCTCCAGCTACTCTATAACCATGTTTCCTCCATCATCTACTGTATCCCCTCTGCTTCCTCCTTTATTTACTCTATTCCCTCCTATTCTTCCTCCATCTATTCTTTGCTCTGCTCTTCCTACTCCATCTACTCCATTCCCTCTCTTCCTCTTCCATCTACTCTATGCTCTATTCTTCCTGCTGCATCTACTCCACCCCTTCCCTTCCTCCTCCATCTAATTTATCCCCTCCTCTTCTTCCTTTATCTTCTCTATCGTCTCCTATTACTCCTCCATCTATTCTATCCTCTTCTCTTTCTCCTCTTCCTCCTCCATCTACTCTATGACTTCCTCTTCCTACTTTTTCCTCTCCATCTAGTCTATGCTCTCCACTTTCTCCTCCATCTACTCTATCCCATCCTCTTCCTCCTACATCTACTCTATGCTCTCCTCTTCCTCCTACATCTACTCTATGCTCTCCTCTTCCTCCTACATCTACTCCACCCCTCCTCTTCCTCCTCCATCTAATTTAGCTCTCCTCTTCCTCCTCCATCTACTCTATTATCTCCTATTACTCTACTAACTACTCTATCCTCTCCTCTTTCTCCTTTTCCTCTCCATCTACTCTATGACTTCCTCTTCCCCCTTTTCTCCTCCATCTAGTATGCTCTCCACTTTCTCCTCCATCTACTCTATCCCGTCCTCTTCCTCCTCCATCTACTCTATCTCCTCCTCTTCTTCCAACATCTACTCTATCTCCTACTCTTCCTCCTCAGTCTGCTATATCGTCTCTTCTTCCTTCTCCATCTACACTATCCCTTCTCTTCCTCCTTTTCCCTTCACCATCTACTCTATATCCTCATCTTCCTTTTCTTGCTCCACCTAATCTATCTTTCCTCTTTCTCCTCAATCTACTCCCATTGCTCCTCTTCTTCTTCCTCTTCCATCTACTCTATACCCACCTCTTCCTCCTCCAACTACTCTCTTTCATACCCCTCCATCTACTCTATCTCCTCCTCTTCCTCCTCCATCTACTCTATCCTCTCCTCTTCTTCCACCAACTATTCTATCCCCTCCTCATCTTCCTCTTTCTCCTACATCTACTCCATCCCCTCCTCTTCCTCCTCTATCTACTCCATCCTCTCCTCTACCTCCCCATCTACTCCATCGCCTATTCTTTCTTCTCCATCTACTCTATCCCCTCCTCTTACTCCTTTTTCTCCTCCATCTACTCTATGCTCTTTTCTTCTCCCTCCATGTACTCTATCACCTCCTCTTTCTCCACAATCTATTCTATCCCCTCCTCTTCCTCATCCATCTACTCTATCCCCCCTCTTCCTACTCCATCTACTCTATCCTCTCCTCTACTTAGCCCATCAACTCTATCCCTTCCTCTTCCTACACAATCTACTCTGCCCCTCCTCTTCCTCCTCCACTCCTCTATCTACTCAATCATCCCCTCTTCCTCCTCCATCTACTCTATCACCATGCTTCCTCGATCATATACTCTATCCCCTCTGCTTCCTCCTCCATTTACTCTATCTCCTCCTCCTCTTCCTCCATCTACTCTTTGCTCTCCTCTTCCTACTCCATCTACTCCATTTTCTCTTCTTCCTCCATCTACTCTATGCTCTGTTCTTCCTGCTCCATCTACTCTACCCCTCCTCTTCCTCTTCCATCTAATTTATCCCCTCCTCTTCCTCCTCCATCTACTCTATCGTCTCCCATTACTCCTCCATCTACTCTATCCTCTCCCTTTTCTCCTCTTCCTCCTCCATCTACTCTATGACTTCCTCTTCCTCCTTTTTCCCCTTCATTTAGTCTATGCTCTCCACTTTCTCCTCCATCTACTCTATCGCCTCCTCTTCCTCCAACATCTACTCTATCTTTTCTCTTCCTACTCCATATCCTCTATCCCCTCCTCTTGCTCCTCCATCTACTTTATACCCTCCTCTTCCTCCTTCATCTACTGTATCCCCTCTTCTTCCTTCTCCATCTACTCTATCCCCTCCTCTGCCTCCTCCATCTACTTTATCCCCTCCACTTTCTTCTCCATCTATTCTATGCCCCCTCTTCCTCCTCCATCTGCTATATCGTCTCTTCCTCCCCCATCTACTCCATCCCCTCCTCTTCCTCCTCCATCTATTTTTTGCCCTCCTCTTCCTACTCCATCTATTCCAAACCCTCCTCTTTCTCCTCTTCTTCCACCATTTACTATATACCCTCCTCTTCATCCTCTTCTTCCACCACCTATTCTTTCTCACCCTCTTCCTCCTCCATCTACTCTAATACCTCTTCTTCCTCTACCATTTACTCCATACCTTCCTCTTCCTCCTCCATCTTCTCTATCACCTCCTCTTACTCTTCCATCAACTCTATCACCTCCTCTTCCTCTTCAATCTACTCTAAAACATCTTCTTTCTCCTCTTCCTTCCACTACTCTATTCCCCCTCTTCCTCCTCCATCTACTCTATCCCCTCCTCTTTCTCGTCCATCTACATTATCCCCTTCTCTTTCTCCTTCTCCCTCCACCATCTACTCTATACCCTCATCTTCCTTCTCTTGCTCCTCCACCTAATCTGTCACTCCACTTCCTCCTCAATCTACTCCCATTGCTCCTCTTCTTCTTCCTCTTCCATCTACTCTATCCCCTCCTCGTCCTCTTCCATCTACTCTATCCCCACCTCTTCCTCCTCCAACTACTCTATCTCTTCCTCATCCACCTCCATCTGCTCTATCTCCTCCTCTTCCTGCTCAAACTACATTATCCTCTCCTCTTCCCCCTCCATCTACTCTATCTCCTCCTCCTCTTCCTCCTCTATCTACTCCATCCTCTCCTCTACCTCCCCATCTACTCCATCGCCTATTCTTTCTCCTCCATCTACTCTATCCCCTCCCATTACTTTTCCTCCTCCATCTACTCTATGCTCTCCTCTTCCTCCTCCATGTACTCTATCCCCTCCTTTTTCTACAATCTATTCTATCCCCTCCTCTCCCTCCTCCATCTACTCTATCCCCCTCTTCCTCCTCCATCTACTCTAACCTCTCCTCTTTCTCCTCCAACTACTCTATCCCCTTATTCTTCCTCTTCCTCCTACATCTACTCCATCACGTCCTCTTCCTCCTCCACCTACATTATCCCCTTCTTTTCCTCCTTTTCCCTCCACCATCTACTCTATACCCTTATCTTCCTTCTCTTGCTCCTCCACCTAACCTGTCGCTCCTCTTCCTCCTCAATCTACTCCCATTGCTCCTCTTCTTCTTCCTCTTCCATCTACTCTCTCCCCACCTCTTCCTCCTCTAACTACTCTATCTCTTCCTCATCCCCCTCCATCTACTCTATCCTCTCCTCTTCCCCATCCATCTGCTCTCTCCCCTCCTCTTCCTCCTCATCTACTCTATCCTCTCCTCTTTCTCCTCCAACTACTATACCCCCTCCTCTTCTTCCTCTTCCTCCTACATTTACTCCATACCCTCCTCTTCCTCCTCTATCTACTCTATCCCCTCCTCTTACTCCTTTTTCTCTCCCATCTACACTATGCTCTGCTCTTCCTCCTCCATGTACTCTATCAACTCCTGTTCCTCCTCCATCTACACTATCCCATCCTCTGCCTCCTTCATCTACTTTATCCCCTCCACTTTTCCTCCATCTACTCTATCCCCTCTCTTCCTCCTCCATCTTCTATATCGTCTCTTCTTCCTCCTCCATCTACTCAATCCTGTGTTCTTTCTCCTCTTCTTCCTCCATCTACTCCATTCCCTCTTCCTCCTCCTTCGACTTTATCCCCTCCTCTTCCTCCTCCATCCACTCTATCCCCTCCTCTCCCTCCTCCATCTATCCCCCTCTTCCTCCTTCAACTACTCTATCCTCTCCTCTTCCTCCTCCATCTACTCTATGCCCCCTTTTGTCCTCCATCTACTCTATCTTCTTTCTCCACAATCCATTTTATCCTCTCCTCTTCCTCCTCCACCTACTCTATCGCCTATTTTTTCTCCTCCATCTATTCTGTCGCCTCTTCTTCCTCTTTTTCTCCTCCATCTACTCTATGCTCTCTTCTTCCTCCTCCATCTACTCTACACCCTCCTGTTCCTCTTCCATCTACTCTATCCCCTCCTTTTTCTCCTCAATCTATCTCCTCCTCTTCCTCCTCCATCTACTCTATCCTTTCCTCTTTTTCCTCCATCTACTTTATCTCCTTCTCTTCCTCCTCCTACTCTATCCTCTACTCTATCTACTCCATCTACTCTATTCCCTCCTCTTCCTTCACAATCTATTTTTCCCCTCCTCTTCCAACTCCACTCCTCTCTCTACTCTTTTTCCCCCTCTTCCTACTCCATCTACTCTATCCCCTCCTCTTTCTACTCCGTCTACTTTATCTTCTGCTCTTCTTCTTCCATCTACTCTATCCCCCCTTCTTCCTCCATCTACTCTATCTCCTCCTCTTCCTCCTTCATCTACTCTATGTTCTCCTCTTCCTCCCATATCTACTTCATCCCCTCTTCTTCCTCTTCCATCTACTCTATCCCCTCCTCTTCCTCTTCCATCTACTCTATCCCCCTTTCCTCCAACATCTACTCTATCTCCTTCTATCTCTTCCATCTATTCTTTCCCTCCTCTTCCTCCATTTCCTCACCTACTTCATCTCTCCTGTTCCTTCATCATCTGCTCTATACTCTCCTCTCTCTTCTCTTCCTCCTCCATCTACTCTTTCCCTTCCTCCTCCTCCTATTCTTCCTTTTCTACTCTTTCCCCTTCTCTTCCTCCACAATCTACTCTATACCCTCCTCTTCCTCCTGCATTTACTCTATCCCCCCTCTCCCTCTTCCTCCATCTACTCTATCCCCTCCTCTTTATCCTCTTCCTTTCCATGTTCTTCCTGTCTCCTTTCCTTTGTTCCTTCTTTTGCTTCCTCTCTATCTTTGGATTTTCTCTTCTTCCTTTCCTCCTTTAGCATTCTATCTTTCCTGCGTCTTCATTTCCTCCATCTCCTCTCCTTCTAACTCACCCTCCTCCTTTTCCTGTTTCTTCTCTTACTCCTCCCTCCTCCCACCCAGCCTTCTCCTACATAGCCTTGTCCTCCTGCCTTCCTTCCCTTCTCCTCCTCTTGGCCTTCCTCCATCTCCTTTTCCTCTTGCATTTCCTTTGTGTCTCTAGTTTCCTTTCCTCCCTCCTGCTTTTCCTTGCTCCTTGCTCCTCTACACTTCCTCTCCTTCACTTCTCTTTTTTGTCCCCCTCCTCTTCCTCCTGCTCCTTTGTTGTTGTTGTCTCCTATGTCCTACTAGCTTCCTATTGCACTCTGCTCGGCCCCTTGCTTCTCCTGTTCCACTATTTCCTTAGTGACCTTTCTTCTACCCATTCAAACAGCTGTTTTCCTCCTCTCCTTTTCTTCTGTCCCCTTTCTGCCACACTCCCTCCTTCTCCCTCCTCTTCTCTTCCTCTTCTTCTTCGTCCTGCTCCTCCTTCCCACCTGCTCCCCATCTCCTCACCTCTCTGTTTGCACCCCTCCGTCTTGTCCCTCTTCCTTTCCTCCTTTTGTCTTTCTCTCTTCCTCCGTTTCTACAATCTCTTCTTCTGCCTTTGTCCTCCCTTCTCCACTCCTCATCCTCATCCTCTCTGCAACTCTTTCTACTCTGCAGCCTCCTCCTCGGCTGTCACCTCCTAGTCCCCTGCTTCAGTGCCTTGCTTTCTCTTCCCATCTCTCTCCTCCTCTTCCTCTCATTTCCTATGGGACCTTCACAACTTTCTTTATCCCTCTATCTCCCTTTGCTCCATATCTTAGACACACTCTAATTTCCTTGTCTCCTTTTGGTTTTTTGAGACAGGGTTTCTCTGTGTAAGAGTCCTGCCTGTCCTAGAACTCACTCTGTAGACCAATCTGGCCTCGAACTCAAACCCGCCCGCCTCTGCCTCCTGAGTGCTGGGATTAAAAGTGTGCACCACCGCCCCCTGCTTATTTCTCCATCATAGTATTCCCATTCCCCAGCACTTTCCTGCCTTGTCCTGACTCCTGTTTTTCCTTCTCACCTGTTTTCAGCCTTTCCCCCTTCCCCCCTGCGCCCTTCCCTCTCACCTGTGCTGGGTCTCTAGACTGGTCCTTGCCTCAGAGGATGTGGAGACTTGATACCCAGGGTTTGATGTCCTCCTGGGTACCCCCCACACAGTCCTGGCTGGCTCTGAGTCCCATAAGGAATGTGATCAAGGGTGTTCAGTACATTCCACTCCCCTCACCTCCTCTACCTGCCATGTCTTCCTTGCTCTTTTCTCCACTCACACCTCCTTCCCCT
Organism: Peromyscus leucopus; assembly: GCF_004664715.2. Lineage (NCBI taxonomy): Eukaryota > Metazoa > Chordata > Mammalia > Rodentia > Cricetidae > Peromyscus > Peromyscus leucopus. The sequence goes on from NC_051063.1 coordinate 166,064,853, forward strand.
CCCTAGGCTTCCCATTTCCCGCTTTCTGGGGCTCTCTGCCCTGTTTCCTCTCTGTCCTTGCTCTCACTGTTCCTTCTGGAATCTGCCTCTGTTCTGTTCCCACCGCCACTCTCTCCTCCTCCACTTTCTCCGTACCCGGGCTCTCCCACCAGCACTGTAAGCCCCGTCCTGATATCCCCTCCCTGCTCATCTAAACTTACAAGTTGCCCCCACCTCCCTTGGCATCTCTGCTGTTTATCTTCCTTGATCACTTCCCTCCCTTTCTTACCTTGGCTTTTCAGTCTCTCCTTCTCACCTCTCTGTCCTGTCCCATGATGCTGATCGCTTCTCCCTTCTCCTTTCCAGCTCAGCCCCTCTCTGGTGTCCCTCGTGGTGCTCTACTCTGTCCCTTGCACTCCTGTGGTCCTCCTGGTTTTCCCGCCTCTTTCTTGCACTCTTCGTACTCCTCCAGGGTGTGTGTGTGTGTGTGTGTGTGTGTGTGTGTGTGTGTGTGTGTGTGTGTGTTATAGGACAGAAGTCAACCTTAGGTATCACCCATTTAAAAATTTTTTTAGTTTGTATTGCATGTGTGTTTATAGTGTACTCACATGTGTGTGGGGCTAAGATGTCAACATCTGGTGTCTCCTCTGTTGTTCTCCACCTTAATCTTATTTTGTTTGTTTATTTATTTATTTATTTATTTATTTATTTATTTATTTATTTTGTTTATTGGCTGGTTTTTTGAGGCAGGTTTCTCTGTGTAGCCTAACTGCCTTGGAACTCACTCTGCAGACCAGGCTGGCCTTGAACTCAGATCCGCCTGCCTCTGCCTCCTGAGTACTGACTGGGATTAAAGGTGTGCACCATCACAGCCAGGTTCCCCACTTTAACTGAACTTGTAACTTGCTGATTTGGTGAGGCTGACCAGCCAGCAAGCCCTGGGAATCCACTGGTCTCCACCTCCCCAGCACCGGGGTTACAGGCGCGTGCCAGGCTGGTGTGTGGCACGGGGACCCAAACTTGGGTCTCCCTGCTGCACAAGCATTTCACTGATAGACCCGGCTCCCAGCCCTGCCCATTCTTCTCTCCTCCTTTCTCTTCCTCTCTATTCCCTCTCCTCTGCACTCCCTCCCTCCCTCCCTCCCTTCTCCCTCAGCTCTCAACCCCAAGGGCCTCTAAGTGGACTCCTCTCCTGGTGCTGGGAGGTTCCCAGACTCTGGGAGGGAGGTGGACCACCAGTGGCCACAAAAGGTCATGGCAGGAAGCTGACTACCTGGAGCATGGCTACCAAGCCAGAGTCCAGGTGTGGGGCAGGGTCTTTGTGACACTCCTTTTTTCTGTCTGTCCTGGACGCTGGACATTTCCTGGAGGAACCAGACCCTGAAGGTGGGAAGCAAAGAATCAGCTCAGAGCGAGGAGAGCTGCCCACAGACACGGTGTGTACATTGCGGGGCCAGAACAGCATGTGATCCTGGGTTGTCCAGGGATGGGCTCTGAGACTCGAGTTTGAGCTTGGTGAAGGCTGATGAGACTGCTCTGTCCCCTGCCAGGCCCTCCACCCTCTTCAGGCATCAGCAACGGAAGGCCTCAGCTGACTTCAGTTTTCCAGATGAAAACATCTGTGCAACACCTGCAGGACACTGAAGACCAGCAGCTGTTAGGACAGAGGCTTCTTAGGACTCACCTGCCTGAAGGACCAACACTGCTCAACACAGCAGATCGTGTGTGTGTGTGTGTGTGTGTGTGTGTGTGTGTGTGTGTGTGTGTGTAGCTAATGGGACTGTCACCACCTCCTGGCACAGAGTGAAACTGCAACCAGCTGGATTAGGCACTGAAATTTGTCCCCAATAAAGGACAGTTGGGGTGAGGGAAGCTGTGGAGGAAGGGATATGGAAAATTCTGTAAAAATGAACACTTTTACTCCTAATACAGAAACACTGACAGCAAGTGTTTGTCTGAGCCAGGGTCTCATGCTACCCAGGATGGCCTTGAACTCCCTATCAAGGGTGACCTTGACCCCGAGCCTCCTGCTTCTACTCCTTCAGTGCTGGAATTTCAAGTCGGCTACACTGGCTTCAAGCCGGCTCTGACTATGGAGTCTTACACTTGAGCCTTACACTGAGTCAGCCGGACAGTGTGACTTCCAGGGGTGGACGCGGCCCACCAGGGGTAGAATGAAAACAGGTCTTTGACCACGCAGACCCGCTGCAGGTCTGGGCACAGCCCATGGTCTCGCTGAATGGAAGGTGGGTGCAAGCGATGGTGGGGGTCCCAGTTAGGGTTTCTATTGCTGTGATGAAATCACCATGGCCAAAGGGAAGTTGGGGAGTTGGGGAGGAAAGGGTTTATTTGGCTCACACTTCCACATTGTAGTCCACCATGAAGGAACTCGGGACAGGGAAAGAATCAGGAGGCCGGAGTTGATGCAGAGGCCATGCAAGGGAGCTGCTTACTGGCGTGCTCCTCACGGCTTGTTCAGCCTGCTTTCTTAGAGCACCCAATACCACATGCCCAGGGATGGCACCACCCACAATGAGCTGTGCCTCCCCATCAACAACTAATTAAGACAATTCAGCCAGCTGGTGGTGGTGCACACATTTAATGAGAAGGCGGATCTCTGAGTTCGAGGCCAGCCTGTTCTACAGAGTGAGTTCCTGAACAGCCAGGAATACACACAGAAACCCTGTCGGAGGTGGGAGAGAAAAAGAAAAAAATGTCCTACAGCCGGATCTTATGAAGGCATTTTCTCAGTTGAGGTTTCCTCCTTCCAGATGACTCTAGTTTATATCAAGTTGACTAGAACTAGCCAGGTCAGTGGGGAACAGCTAGGAGCCCAAGAATGGCCCCTGCTCTGGTCAGAGCATTTCCCTGGAGCCTCCAGAATCCCAGCAGCTGCAATGGGGCAGCAGAGTCACACAAGATATCAAAGTAGCCGAGGGCAGATTAAGTGCCAGCCTGAAGCTAGAAGCCAGAAAGGGGAAGCTTCCTGGGGAAAGAGAAGGGCATCCATGCATGGGCCAAGGAAAGAGGGATAGTCTACCCCCTGACCCACCTCCAGCTTATGCCTGAGGCCAACAAGCTGGTGAGGGTCCAGGAGAGGACGAAGGGCTGAGCTGGGACCAGCTAAGTGGACACAGTGACTGCGGCAGGAGACGGAGTTTAAGAAGCCTGGCCTGATGCTCTGATTATGGGCATCAAATGCCAGGCCAGGTGAGTGGGCTGAGTTTGTCCTGTGGGTGCTAGAAGCCATGAGAGGGCAGCAATGGGGTCAGCTCTGGTGTTGGAAGCCCACGATGGGATGGACAGAGGGGAAGGAATGCCGTGGGGGGTGGCAGACTGAAGGTCCGGGAGCGAACAGATGTAGCTGCAGGTGGGTGTCTTACTCCAGGGCTACCTCTAGGGCAGCCCGAAGGGGCAGGAATGGTAATGGTACGGTGGGGGGTGGTGCAGAGCAGGACCCTGTCCTAAGGCTGGACCAATGACAGTATTTCTAGAGCAATGATCCAGGAGCCACTGTGCAGGGGCAGAGGCACAGGGAGCTGAGTGGCAGATGAGGCTGCAGTCTGGAGGATCTAGGGCCGGTCAGGGAAGCAAGGCTGTTGGCGCCACTGACGGGAGCGAGCTGAGGCAGAGAGGCGACTCGGCCCAGAGAACAAGTGAGGATGCCTAAGGTACACACGCAAGCCCAGATCTCACCCAGCAAGTCATGTGGCCAAGCATCCTGCAGATACATGTGGTTAAAAAGAGAAAGAAAGAAAGAAAACAGGAGCAACGCAGGTGCACAGGTCTCCTGCAGCACTGGCCAAGCAGACCCAAAGATGACAAAATAAGTAAGCTGGAGATGGGAAGAGGTGGCTGGAGCCTCCGCCAGCAGGTGTCACACAAGGCTTTTGCAAGACCATCCTGCAGAGACTGCTGTTGCCCCTTGTCTGCACTGAGCAGCTGCCTCCACAGGGGAGCAGGGATGGGGGGCTACTGTGTCCAAATCCCTAGCACCCTGGACAGGGTTTAGCTGGGCTGGAGCCCCAGAGTGTCTAATGGATTCGGCAGCTCGAACACAGAAGGCTGGCTGGGAACCACCTCAAGCGGAGGGAAAGCCACCAGCTAAGACACCGCAGACACTCCATCCACCAGATGGGAAGACGGCTCTGCACCCGGAGCTTCTCGGGAGTCCTGGCACATGCACAAGTTTTAAGATCCATTCTTTTCTCTCCCTCACACACACACACCTTGCTCTGACCTGCAGGCGAGGTCAGAGGACACCTGAGGGGTCGTCCGTCTACCATATGGACCTCAGGTCATCAGGCTTAGCGGCACCTCTAGCCGCTGAACCATCCCACCAGTCCCAAAGACGTGGGCCTTGTATGAGAGCACATTTGCCACACGCACCCAGCCCGCCTCCCCTTCTCCTCCTGTTATTCTTCCTCCTTCTGGATAGTTTCACTTCTGATCATGTCTATAAAATCTGGGAACCACAAATGAGAGGCTACTGTTTCATGTCTCAGCCAGGCTTAGCTGCAACAACTTTCCTGTAAACACGGTTTCGTTCTTTATGACTGAAGACAACTCCACTGTGTATTTGCATTTTCCTCCCCCACTCGGCTGTCACTGGACACCCGGGGTAGTTCCATGCTCTGCCGTCATCGTGCGGGAGCTCCTGAGGAACGCTGGCATCCAGGACTTGAGGAAAGTGCTCACGAGGCAGAGTTACATTAGACCTAGCTGGTGTGGAAGACCTAACAGCAATTTCTTGAGAACCTTCTGTCCCCACTTCCACAGAGGCTGGGATGGTTTGCACTCCCACAAGCAGAGAGAGCCCCATGTCACCCCCCACCCCCAGCCAGCACTTGTTTTAACCAGCTGGGGTGAGGCAGAATCTCAACGTGGGCTCCTGCTGTTTGAACCCAGGGCCTCATGAGTAACGGCAAGCACTCTACCTGTGCCACACCCCAGCCTCACTTCCCCGACAACCTGTGAACGCTCTTCATCTCTACTGCCTGTTTCTCATCCTTTGAGGGCAGTCTATTCATTTCATGGGCTCATCTACCCCTTATGCTGTTTTCATTTCTTAGTTTCTCAGTTCTTTATATATCCTGGGTTGTTCGGCAGTGCTGTAAATGGAACCCAGCGTCTTCCTTAGACATACTGGGCAAGCATCTAACCACCAAGCTACATCCCAGCCCAGAAGGCAGCACTCACAATCAGACAAAGTTGAGATCTGCATAGCAAACCTTCCAGAAAAAGCCATCAGACTGTAGCAATCAAGAAAGAGGCCAGCACAGAATGGAGACCGGAAGCACAGCCTCTGTGGCTGTCATCCTGGTCGTGGGCAAGATGCTAGGCCACCACTCCATGAGAACAGTCAACCTCCATCGACAGCAAGGGGACGAGAACTGGCCAAGCCCCTGGGCCCCGGGCCATCTGCCACACTATGGTGTGTAGGGGTCTGAGTAGCCACACTGGCCGGGGAGAAGCAGCTGGGGGCATGGAGGCTCAGGAAAGGGACACCGCGAGGGGACACACGACTGAGCTGATGCGGAGCTGGCAGGCTTGAGGTTTCTGGCTGCTGAACAGGTGAGACACGGGGGCACTTTGCCCTTTCCCAAGCCCACACCTGAGGACGGCCTGTTATGGGGTGACAGTGAAACCTCCCTGACAGACCCATGTCCCAGGCAGTGCTGTCCTGAGGGGTTAGGGAACCTTCACAGGTGGGACCCAGCTGGAGGGAGAGACTTGAGGGGTGGGCCTTTAAAAGTCTGTCTGACGCACACTCCTGCTTCCCTCAGCGTCCTCTCTACCATGAGCAGCCTCCATCACAACCTGCCTTGTATGAATTAAGCAGCCCTGTCAGGCCAACGCCCTCTGACCCATGAGCCTGCTCAGCCTCTCCTCCTCTCTCAGCTGTTCCTGTCAGGTGCGGCATCACCACAGCACCAATGTGACTCCAACTCCAGGTCACACCTGCAGTCACCGGACTAAGGAAACTGGTCCTGACAGGGCAAGCTCAAAGTGCAGAGAACGGCCTTGGTTTTTGTTATTTGTGAGGAGAGAGTCTCAAGTAGCCCAGGCTAGCCTCAAACCTGCTAACTAGCCAAGCAACACCTTGAACTTCTGATCCTCCTGGCTCCCGAGTGCGGCCATGAGTATGTGCCACCATGCAGAGCTGGCTTATGCACTGCTGGGAATGGAACCCACAGCTTCACGCATGTGAAGCAAGCATTCTACCAACTGAACCCCATTGGTTCTTTAAGACAGGGTCTTGCTATGTAGCCTAGGCTAGCCTTAAAGTCACTATGGAGCTCAGGCAGCCTTAGCCTACTGAATGCTGGGATTCCAATTGATAGCAATGCACCAACACACGAGGCCAGGTGACACCCCGGCCATCCAGTGAGGGAGACAATACGAAGAGGTGTAGACGTTCTGGGAAGAGAATGAACAAATGTGCCAGGAGGGTCAGGAAGCAGCCTCCTCCCGCAGTTTGGAAGGTGTCCCTGTTCACACACTTTGAATCTGCCCCAGGCATCCCTCTGTAACATGTCCGAAGACGCCATTCAAACATAAGTCAGGCCAATGACAGCAGCCCTCCGGGACAATTGACAACCACAGAAGGCAGGAAGCCAGATGAATGGCGGCTGTTTAGGGAGCGGTTTAATCAACAGCCACAGAACACAGCTGAGGCTACACAGCAACCCCCACGGCAACCCCCGCGCCCATGGCCACGCACGAGCAAGTGGCGGCCACACGGCAGCTGTCAAGCAGCTAGCTCAAACCAGGATCTCAAAACAAGCACACAAACTGCCAGAGTGTACGTTACAAGAGACAGACTAGTGACGAGACCCACAATTCTCTCCTGCTGCTGTACCCCATGTGGGACATCCAGAGACAGGAAGGAAGTCACCACAGTTTTCTGGGGTACCAGGAAGGGCGGCAAAGAGTGCAGTATGCCAACTGGAAAGTGGGCTGGAGGCTTCAACACACTGTGCAGGCAGACCTGGCCACCAGCGGCAGAGGCCTCCCAGCCACACACCCTTGGCAAGGAGCCTAAGTGTGACAGTGAGGGGGCCATGGGGCATGGGGCCAAAGGCACAGAGGCTGGAGAGAACTTGGCATGTTCCCAGACTACATGGTGGAGTGGTGTGGGTGGTGATAATGGGTGCTGGGCAAAGGGACACAGTGCCGCACGGCAGGACCCAGGCACGCAGCACCCAGGGAAGCCGTGGGCCGCAGGGCTACAGGAGGTGCACCTGGCTCAGTCAGCACAGAGGCGAGGGAGGGAGGGAGGGAGGGAGGGAGGACCTGCAAGAAGGCCAACGGCTCCTGGGAAGGGCAGCCTTCCATGGTCATGCAACAGGGGGGCGGAGGGACAGGAACTTCTTCTTGGGCTTGCCAAGGACAGGAAGGTCTGGGGGACTCTCGGTGGCACAGCTGCTCACCGGCCGCTGCCCCCACCCCCACCGCCGCCCTGGCCCCCGGCGTCTGGTGCTCCCGACATCATGAGGAACAGCACAACTGGAATGATGTACATCCACTGCAGGCGGGACAGGTGGACAAAGAGAGAGAGGAAGGGATGTAAGTGATGAGGCTGGTCCAGGATGGGGGCCACGGGAGGGAGGGGCTGGGTCCCCTAGTCACTACAGGCAGGGCCAAGGCAGGGGCAGGAGGGTGTGGGCAGAGGGCAAGGCGGGCAGGGGTCTGGGTCCTCACTCAGGCCTCCGTTGGCGCTGGCGCAGGCCCTGGGGCGGCAGGACGCAGGGCTGTGAGCAACACGGCCCCCCCCAGGATGAGGTGCCACTGAGGGAGGAGGGAGGCAGGTCAGCAGCCTGGTCATGGCCAGCCCTCAAGTACGTGCAGAGACGCAAGGGCTGAGGTTTGCCGGCCTCAGGTCCGGACATGGGGCTTCTGAGGCCCCGAGGGGAGGGTGCTTGGCCCAGTGTCCCTGGCCTCAGCACCCTCCCACCTCACCCTTGAGTCCTGCTGGCCTCGCTGGGCCCTCACCTTGTTGGGCCTGGCACAAGCCTCCAGCCCCAAGGGATGAGGAGCACGTACAGCCGGCCTCCTCAGGAGGTCTGCCCTTCACTCCAGCCCCTTCAAAAGCCTGGGCATTAGACTCCTCAGGCCTGCAGCTGCCCTCTTGGGCTCCTCTGCACCTCCACCTGCGCCTCTTCACTCTCCAGGGCTACCTGCCTCCTGGCCCTGGGCCTCCCATGGATTCCACCGCTCAAGCCCCTCCCTTCTCTGAGCACTGGGTAGCCCCTTCCCTCCTAGGCCTCCGTGCATGCCCACAGCCTGTCCGTCCACACCCAGCTACCTTCCACGCTGCTCTGCTCCCAACAGGCCTGAGATGCCTGTGCCTGCAGAGCCCCAGCCCAGGCCAGGCGGTTGGGCTTCTAGAGCCACTCAGCCCTGGAGAACTCAGATGGGGTCCACAGCCCTCAGTCTCCCACCAGAGGAACATGCACAGGCCACCTGCTGGGGGCGGGGGAGGGAGCCACACTCACGTATTTGGCAAAGAATGACTTCTGCTCCTGAGGATTCTTCGCCTTCTGGGCCTGCTCCATCTCCAGGCGCTCAATGAAGGCTGCAGTCTCAGGGCTGAACACGGAGGGGAAGGGGCGAGATGAAGGCTACAGCCCACTGCAGTGGCTGGGTGCCTGGGCAGCCAGGGGCCCTGGCCTCCCTCCAGCACTCACCCTGGGGCAGTGCCCGGAGGCCGCAGCTGCACAGATGTGTTGAACAGCTCCAGGTCCTCGTCTTCTACCTCAGAGCCCCGGCAGCCTCCGGGGTACGCTACCACCGACAACCCCACCACGTTGCCAGCCACATCCACATGCAAGGTCAGCTGGTCCGAGAGGTGCGACTCCACCAGGGAGCACTGTGGGAGATGGTGGGGGAGGAACAGTCAGGGAGAGAGGGCTACCCAGCTCTGCTGCGTCCCCCCACAAATGCACAAGCACCCTCCAGAGCCCCCACACCCATCCCCAGGTCCCTTGGACCATCACCAACTACAGGACTTCACGGGAGGAGCTCGATGAAGGGTGGGGACACTGAGGCAGGCAGGAATGAGGATGTAGGCAGTCCTCATGAGTGACTTACCGCTGGGACAAAGGAAGACACGTAGCCTCCAGCTTCTGAACCATCAAGTACCCCAGGCCGTCTTGGGACCCGGACCCTGTAGATGCCATTGACGGCAGCCACATCCTGGAGGGTATGCAGACGCCCATGAACTGGACAGGGCCAGCACCCAGGCTGGTCAAGAGAATGCTTCCCCTGCCTTGTCCTCACAGCACCTCCCACAACCCTTGGCTGACAAGAGTCTGCTCAGAACTCTTCCCCCTGGCAACCAAGTGAGGCTAAAACAGCTGGGCTGCCCTCCCCCGGTGGAGAAGCCACCCAAGACACCATTGCCACATCTGCAAATGGGAATCCAAGCACGACTGAGCCGGGATGCAGCCACACTGGGCCCCATCCCATACACACCTCAACCCAGGGACCACAATGGTTGCCTTGGGGGCAGCCAGGGCAGAGTCACACGGGAGCCGGCAGAGGCAGACAGCGGGCTCTCGCTGCCTTCCTGCACACAGAAGACACCCAGGCGCATGGCTGCCAGGGCAAAGCAAGTTCCCTGCCTCCCTCACGCCGGGCAGAAGTAAAACTGTTAACATGCCAGCATTCGGTGGGAGCAGGGCAGAGCCCAGCCTGGACAAGGCTGCGCTTGAAGGAGCCTCTTGGGAAGGCAAGAAGGTACCCCATAGGGAGGGGTGGCTGGGCCAGGCGCCAAGCCCGTTCATCTGCAGGGGCCAGCCCTGGGGCCCCAAGCTCACCCGGAGCCGGGCCCGCTCCTCCTCACTGAGCTGACGTTGTGTCGCGGACAAGGTGCCGTCCTGCTGGTTCCAGAGCAGCGAGCCACGCTTCTGGAAGTTGGCTCCGTCACCTGTGGGGAACTGAGCTCAGTAACAAGCCCATCTCAGTGACAGGTGGCTTCTTGGCCCCTTGCCTGCTGTCAGGGCAGCCCAGCCTGAGGCCCCATGGCCTGCACTGCCTTCATGGGTAACTCTGGGATGGTTCTGAGAACTCTCTGGGTCAACCAGGGCCTGACCGTCACGAGCGCCTGACTCCATTAAGGAGCTGTGGGCAAAGCAAACAGCAAGCTCTGAGCTGACTGGTCGCGGCCCCTTTCGTCAGGCAGATATTGAGGCTGGCTCAGCTCTGCCTTCCCTGAAAGAGGGGCCCCATGTGCCCCAGACACACACACACAGGTGCATACATATACTCGAGTGTGCATATGAATGTATACATACATACATATATATATACACACACACATGCATGTGTATATATACACATATATACACATATATACACATGCATGTGTATATATACACATGCATATGTATGCACCCAGATGTATACTTGTGATGTTAACTTGTTCTATTTAATTTCTGTGAAAGAAAACGTTATTAGAGCAAATCAATAGTACGTTTTATAGAGGGAGATCCTGTCAATATTTGACAGCTGGCCACATGAGTATGAGTAGTCAGGGACCCTGATGGCTCGTTTTAATTGTAACTTGACACAATCTAGAATCACGAGGAAGGAGTCTCAGTGAGGGACTGTCTAGGTCAGCCTGGGCTGTGGGCGAATGTCTTGATTACATTCATTAGGTAGGAAGGCCCCCACTGTGGTTTGGGCCCTGACTGCGTTAAGTGTAGAGAGGAGCTGAGCACAAGTGAGCATGCATTCATTAATTCTCTCTGCTCTGAACTGTGGACATGATATGACCAGCTGTTTAAAGTTCCTAACTGACTTCCCTACTATGGTGGACTATAACTAGAACTGTGAAAGAAAATAAAATTTAAAAAATGTGAAAGAAAAAGACATGCATGTGTTATGGAGTTTGTGAGTCCTGGGAAAAGACCATAGACTCAATCCAATTATAATTAAAAGGACTCACAGAGATCCATCCACCTGGCTCTGCCTCCCTAGTGCTGGGATTAAAGGCGTGCGCCACCACCGCCCAGCAATAATTAAAAGGTTTATTGATTAGCTGCTAGAGTGACAGCCTTAAAGCTAAATCTCAGGCATGTCATGGAGGAGTATGGAAAAGGGTTTCTAAAGGCGACCTTCCATATCTACACAAGCCAGCAAAAACTGCCAAGTGGTCACAGCAACTCAAAACAACCTTTGAGTATCGGTGTAAGCAAGTTACAGAAGCCAAAAAACAATTAGCCATAAATAACAAGTAGAGAGACGGTCAGACATTCTTGGGTGGAGGGGTCACTAAGTCAGGGTTACTGAGAACTTATCTTCCAGGTGCTGGAGTCAGGGACAAACAGCTAGTAGGTATCAAGATGGAATGAATGCCTGGCATAAAATGGGGTTTCTTTAGCCATCACACACATACATTTTTTATATGCACATGTACACATACACATGTACACATGTATCTATGCATATGTGTGGTGTGATGTGTGTGTGTGTGTGTGTGTGTGTGTGTCTGTGTGTGTGTGTGATTTCCATTAACAGAGATGCAATCCAAGCCCCTGGACATGTTGGGGAAGCACTCAATCCTTGAACCCTTGAAGCCAGGTATGGGGCATATAAAAACAGCTTCTCCCCAGCAGGCTATTAGGTCTCACTGGATATGTGTAAGTTTGAACACACAATGAACTCACCAATCTCAAATGAATGCTCCAGCAGCAATCCCACAGTACCACAGCCTTCACCTTCACGGCCATCAGCCCCAGCCTACAGGAGAGACAGGGACCTCAGGTGAAGACCACTCAAATTCTGGGCAGGGAAGAACCAACTGTCCCCAGAACAGAGTGACAGATTGAAGGACAAGCCTTATCTTCATGTTCACATCAAATGAGAGGTGCCTTCCCCAGGACTGGCCACTAATGAATATTCAGAGTAGTTTCCATAGCTCAAAAGAAAACCATATAAACATGCTTAAATGTTATTCTCATGTCCAAGGCCCAGGTCATTATCTTCTGTTTGTTTGACTGGTTGGATTTTTCTTTTGTTGTTGTTGTTTTTGAGACAGTCTCACTGCATAGTCCAAGCTGGTCTCCTAGTGCCGGTATTACAGGCAAGCACCATGCTCTCTGCTCCCCAGGTCACTGTCAAGCTTTTCATTCATGAGTTCACAGGCACTGGCTTCCTTGGCATATATGTTAAATATCCTGACCATTCACACTGTCAGGAATTCCACCCTTTTCCAGTACATTCTTGATCCTACACACTTTTTTTCCATGGTCTGAAACAGTCCCACTCCCAGGCTAGTCTAAACTCAAGACGATCCTCCTGCCTCAGCCTGCTGAGTGCTGGGATTACAGATAAGTATAACCACCATCTGCTTCATTTGTTTTGTTTTGAATTTGTATACGGGTGTTTGCTGCATGTACATCTGTGCCCCATGTGCACACCTGGTACCTGGTAGGCCAGAAGAGGGTGTTACAGACAGTTGAGCAGCCAGTGCTCTTATTTCCCCCATCTCTCCAGCATCCTTCTTTTGTGCGTGGGAAACAGAGCCTTGGGTAGCCCAGGCTGACCTTGAACTCCTAGGATGTCAGGACTGCAACTCCACGCCAAGGCCTATGCTTTTTATGTCTTAACTTCAAGCTTCCCCTACCCAGGCATCCTACAACATTTATTGGCCCCTGTAGGACCTGGCTCCCTTATGCAAATTCAGGAATACGACTCCTCCCCTAGCGCTCGGGCGCTAGCGCGCTATCTTTATTATTTATTGAGTCTGGGTCTCACTATGTAGCCCTGGCTGGTCTCGATCTCACCTGTCTCTGCCTCTCGAATACTGAAATTGAAAGCGTGCACTATCACACCCACTTTTTTTGTATTTTTGAGACAATCTCATGCAGCCCAAGCTGGCCTCAAACTCCTTCCTTGATCCTCCAGCCTCAGCCTCCTGAGCACTGGGAAAAGGCGTGCACCACCACGCCAAGCCTCATTCCCGGTCAGCTCAGGTTCCCAACAGACCGCATCCTCTCATGAATATTCACGATGTGGCGAGCCCATCTAGCGCCCGCAGGAGGCCGCTCGACCCCGGCCGCGAGCACTCACCCCGCGCGCGGCAGCCCCGACCCGGCAGCCGCTGCCCCGGGCCCTACTAGGGGCCGCGGCTGCTACCAGCAAGAGCACGAGCAGCCGAGTCGCCCTAGCACCCGCGGTCACCATACCGAGGATCGGAGACGAGCCCAGCGCCGTAAAGCACGCTGGGAGCCACAGAGCGCATGCTGAGGCGCCTGCGCCTGCGCCGCGGGCCGCCCCTGCGCACTAGCGCCCGGTCGCCTGCCCCCTCCGTCATGGCGGCCATTTCTCCATCCGGGTCTCTAAGGCTCCCCCTCCCGGCTCTACCCCCCAGGAGAGAGCGGCAACGCTCGTGACGTCACCGAACGCCGGGCGCTTGTTGTGACGTCACAGGCGCGAGGCCCCGCCCCCCGGCTCTCCGGTTTGGGCAACACCCTGCGTTCCCACCCGGGGCCGGGGCGTGGCGATGAAGGGCGGGCGCGATCTTAAGCCAGTCCGGGGTGGAGCTGGTGAGGCCGGTTCAGATGGGATGGCAGGTGAGAGGAGGATCCCTGCCCGGAGGGGTTGGCCCTGGTGAGGGAGCCCGGGAAGGCATGGGGCCGGCAATGCGGAGGCCGCTGCCTCGCGTGCGCCCCCTGTCGGGGGAGTCGTACCTGGCCTCCTGGGGTGGATGCCAGCCCTTCGCCCCTGCAGACCGCCCCGTGGTTCCCGCCTACGCCCCGTGCCGCCCTGGGCGCCTCCAGCGCCACCTCCTGAGCGGCGAGTTCGACCAGCTGCGCGACTTCCCCATCTTCGAGAGCAACTTCGTGCAGGTGTGGAGCCCCGGACCTCCGCCCCTTGGTTGTACGGAGCCCCTGCTCTGCGAACTGTGGCTGACCCCCATGATCATCGCCCTGTGGAACTCCAAGGGTTCACATGACCCCGGAGCCCTCTCACCTCACAGCGCCAATCCTTTGGCTGTTTGTGGCTTCAGAAGCCTTTGACTCAGTTTCATTGACCGCACACATATATGGTTGTTACCCTTTAATCCTAAAATATGTGGCCCACAACCTTTTTTCTTTTGTGGTGCTGTGGACAGTACCCAGGGCTCCCGTTAGGCAGGAGCTCTACCACTTAGCCACACCCCGGGGCCTCGCACTAGGGGGTTCTAGGCCGGTGCAATAGACTGAGCTGTCATGTTTCCAGCCCCAACCCCCTTTCAACTGCCCTAGTTCATGACCCTGTCAAGATTCCCGACCCCCACCAGAGTTCTGTTCAGTTCTGTTCTCCATCTATCCTGCCTCTAACCTCTGGCCCCAGGTGACCCGGTTTGGAGAAGTCGCCAACAAGGTCACCATGGGGGTGGCAGCCTCTAGTCCAGCCCTGGAACTGCCAGACCTGCTGCTGCTGGCTGGCCCTGACAAGGAGAGTGGACGCCTGCAGCTCCTCGGGTGACTGCCCTTCCTGGTCTCGACCTCCTCCAACCTTACAGCCACCATTCTGCTACCCAGGTTTTGGGGACCAACAGCACCACCAAAATACTTACCGGGCCTCTCCACTCAGAGAGATGACAGGGAAGTTCAAAGGTCAGAAGTCAGGCGAGAAGAGGAAGGACAGTTCTCAGTGACACCACACGGTCAGGATGGTGACTTTACACAATGCTTCCTGCTTTCCAGGTGCTCCTCTGTCCCGGAGAGATAGAGTAAGGCTCAGAGCCCAGGCCCATGGCCCATGATCCCATAGAGCATGCCAGGAGCTGGGACTAGAACCCGAGGCCCCTCACAGTCCTGATCTCAAAGTACTGAGTTCAAGTCCACAGTTATGCTCTGCTCCTCTCACTGAAAACTTCACATGTAGAAATCAAATGCCGCCAAGTACAAACCTCACACTCAGAACGTCCTTTTTCCCAGCCTAGGCCCCTGCCCTGCTTCAGCTGCGAACAGCCAACATTTACATACTTGGAGTGCATGTGCACACTCTGGTATTCTTGTGAGACCTGCTTCCTTTCCCATCCTATCTCAGTTCATGAAAGACAGGGAGAAAATAGAAACAGGCCAAGCCTAATGTTACAAGCCTGTCATCCCAGCTACTTGGAAGGCTGAGACAGGAGAATTACAAATTCAAGACCAGCTTGAGCTATAAGAGTGGCTTCCAGGACAGCCTGGACAGCTTAGTGAGACCTTTGTCTTAAGGTAAAAAGTAAAAAGGGGCTACTGGGGGCATGACTCGGTCAGTAAAGTGTTCGCGCAGGCGAGCATGAAAATCTGAGTTTGAATCCCCAACAGCCATGTAAAAAGCCTGGCACCAGCTGGCTTTAATCCCAGCACTTGGGAGGCAGAGGCAGGTGGATCTCTGTGAGTTCCAGGACAGCCAGGAAAACCCTGTCTTGAAAACCAAAACAATAAAAAGCCAGGTCCCATGATAATCCCAATGTTGGGAAAGACTGGACAGGAGGATCCTCGGATCTTGCTGGCCAGCCAGTCTACCCATCATTTGGCTCCAGGTTCAGTGAGAAACCTTGTCCCAGAAAATGAGGTGAGAGAATGAGGAAGGAACCCATTTGACCTATGAGCACCACATGCACATATTCATGCCAGTCATTTTTAAAGAGGCCTTGGGCGACAGCATGCATGAGGAAGGAAGGGAAGAATAGAGAGATTTTGGCGGACATGGTGGTTCACATCTTTAATTACAACACTGCAGAAGCAGAGGCAGGCCGTACATCTCTGAGATTAAGGCCAGCCTGTCTACAAATTCCAGTCAAAAAAAAAAGGCAGAAAGAAAGGGGAAAATGCACCTGAATTCACCCAGGTGTCTCCTTGCCTAGTGGAG
This sequence comes from Peromyscus leucopus, assembly GCF_004664715.2. Classification (NCBI taxonomy): domain Eukaryota; kingdom Metazoa; phylum Chordata; class Mammalia; order Rodentia; family Cricetidae; genus Peromyscus; species Peromyscus leucopus. The sequence continues at coordinate 166,080,687 of NC_051063.1, forward strand.
AATGTTACTCAAAGCGTTTTTCTGCCCTGGTAAACTGCACTGTTTCCAACAACAGTGTTTGAATATTAAATGCAAGCTTGGGGTCCCTCTGACTGTCTGTCCTCTCCTGCCTGCAGCTGACAAAGTGGTCCAGAACTGTAATCCCAGCCCTCAGGAGGTGGAGGCAGGAGGATCAGAAGTTCAGGGCTAGACTCAATGACACAACCAATTCCACAGCATGAGCCTGGGCTACTGATAACCTTATCTACAAAACAAAACCAACCCTCTTGGCAATTAGCCCCACCCTACTCCAGGCTATTCCTGGATCCAGGCTGAGCCAACTTGACTTGTCCAACTTGTCCCTGTGACTGGGGCATTCTTGAACAAGTCAGCAATCCCAGAGCTTGGGATCAAAACATTGCCTTCCTCTTTCCTGTGCCTCAACCTCCTCGCCTGGAACATTGGGCGGAGTAGGGCACAGGACAGTCCTTCCTATTTGTCTTTCATGAAGCACCTGGCACCGTGTAAGCAGTGTGTAAATGTCACCAACTGCTGTTACACTAGGTTAGGGGTACCCATTGTCCACTGAAGGATGCGGGTTTTGTCCATTGACGTGGTCACCAGGTAACAGGGAGCATGTGTTACATGTGTTTGTGTGCACAGGAATGAGGAGACTGGACACATGAGGTCAGGAATGAGGAGACTGGACACATGAGGTCAGGAATGAGGAGACTGGACACATGAGGTCAGGAATGAGGAGACTGGACACATTAGGTCAGGAATGAGGAGACTGGACACATTAGGTCAGGAATAAGGAGACTGGACACATGAGGTCAGGAATGAGGAGACTGGACACAGTAGATCAGGAATGAGGAGACTGGACACATTAGGTCAGGAATGAGGAGATTGTCCACATTAGGTCCTAGAGGCAATGTGACCAGGCCAGAGGGGGCTGTGTGAAACCCTGCTGCAGCTAATGAACTCCAGGGCCATGAACAGAGGCCTTGTTCCACCCCTGCTGTGTGGCCTGGGCCAGATTACTTACTCTCTTGGGACTCTATCTTCCTTTCCTTTGGAGGACCTTAAATCTAGCTGAAAGCCTGAGCAATGTGTTTATTCAGATATTCGTCAAGCATCCTTTCAGTGCTTTACCATACTAGGGAAAACAGGACCGGGCAAAATCAGGCCCGAGTTGAGAATCCACGGAGCTCACATTGTAGGCACAGGTGAGGGAACAGCAGACGAGAACTGTCGCATGGGGTGATGGAGAGTATAAATAGGCCAGAGGAGACCTCCCCAAGCAGGGCCTTCTGGGCCACAGGACCTCGCCCTGACTTTGGCTGGGCCAAGCTAAGATGCTAAGCGTGGCCTGATGCAGCTCAGGAGCAGCTGCGAGGACTGGGCAGTACAGGGCCAGGATGGGAGAGAGGGCCTCCGTAGGCGGTGCACGGCCCGTCCAGGATTAGGAGTCCCCGCAGGGATCGCGATGAGAGGCCGCAACTGAGCCGCCCCTCTGCCGCCAGGCTCTTCCCCTTGCAGTTCGTGCAGCTGTTCGTGCATGATGAGAGCCGCCACCAGCTCAAGGTCAAGTTCCGCACTGGCCGCGCCTTCTACCTGCAGCTGCGCGCGTCTGCAGAGACCCGCGACCGCGAGTTCGGCCGCTGGGTGCGTCTGCTCTACCGCCTGCGCTTCCACTCGCCCGCCAGCGCCGTTCCCTTCACCCACGAGGACACCGCGCCTGAGGAGGACGAGGAGGAGGAGGGCGAGCAGGGACAGTTGCAGCCCCCGGAGGTGAGGGCGGGGCCGCGAGCTCAGGGATGTTAGGCCAGGAAGGATGGAGAGGGACCAGGTAGGACTGCGGGGCCCTGGACCCTTGGGTCTGAGGGAGGAGGGCTGGATCCTGGATGCCTGGGTCTGGGGAGGAGGGCTGAGGCCTGGACCCCTGGGTCTGGGGGAGGAGGGCTGAGGCCTGGACCCCTGGGCCTGAATACCCATCGATTCCTCCTGCTTCTTAGGGATTCTAAGGAGGCGACAGGGTCTGGCAGCCAAGTGGGAACTGTGTGGCTGGTATTCCTAGCCCAACTGCCTGTAGGTTCTCGAGAGGGAGCACACAGCCCTCCCCCAGCCTCCTCTTGACTCCAAGTGGGGTCTAGAGAGGAAAGCCATTGAAGGGGTGGGCTCAGCCTGGCCACACATGCCCAGTTCCCTGAAAGGGGAACAGGAGAGGCCAGTTCTGGAAGGTGAGGCCTCTTCCCAAGACATCCATGGGCCTACCTACCCCAACCTCACACCCGCATGGTGGTCCGGCTCTCAGATACACACTCTTCTCCTTAGCGTCAAGCCATAGAGGCCAGACTGGACCCGCAGGTCTCAGAACTCTGGGGGCTCTGATTCGGACAAGATCCTTCCAGATCGCCAAAGGACCGGAGATCAAGCCAGCTCAGCTCAGAGCCAGAGATGGATTTTAAAGTTAATAAAGATCGGGCTCTTAAAAACCAACACCCAGGTCCTGGCTCTTTATGCCACAATCACCAAGGCAACAGGCTGCTTCTAGGTGGTTCTTCTTCTAGCCCTCTGTGTCCTTGTTGCCCTAGTACCCACTTTCCCCAAGGCTTCTCCAGTTGCCCTCTCTTTTTTCACCTGGTGGAGATGAAATCCATAGCCTCCCACCTTCTAAGGAAGCACTCCTCCACCCAGCCACCCCTAAGTCCCTCACTGGGGATTCCACTCAAGGGCTCTCTCTCTTTATTTTAACGCAGGGTGTCTTTTAATTGCCCAGGACGACACTGACCATTCTAGCTCGCCTCAGCCTTCCATTTGCTAAGACGGCAGGTGTGCCCAAGCCTGTCTTGATCAGCTTGGATGTGCTGTCCCTTGAGGGTGGCGGCCAGCCTGTCTCCTCCTCTCTGTAGGTAATGTTCAAGAGAGTTCAGGCCACAGGGCATGGGATTCACCTTTGACTATTGTAAATGCCATGGCAAAGCAGTTCCCCAGCAAAGGCCATCTTCCAAGATGGCAACCTCGGTGGTATCTGATCTTTAAGGCTGCCTTGTGGTGGTGGCCATCTCCTACCCCAGAGTGGCTAACCCCACCCACAAGGGGACAAGAACTACAGATTCTGGAAGGATGGACACACAATTTGAGGAACAGTATTTTATCACAATGATCATTCTAGAAAGGTGACTGCCATCCCAGGGTTGCAGGACTGGTGTCCGGCTGACTTTTCTGACAGATGATGAGCTGTCACTGTGGTACTGCAGAAGAAATGAGAGATGGGGGGGGCAGAGTGAGGTGGGCTGCACCACGTCTTCTGAAATCCCCCAGAACCCTCCACTGCATGTAACCATGTGACCAGCAGAGGGGGCAAGAAAGTTCCCATCCGGTGACTGTCCCTGAACACCAGTGAAGTCATCACGATCATCTCTCTCTCTCTCTCTCTCTCTCTCTCTCTCTCTCTCTCTCTCTCTCTCTCTCTCTCTCCCCCACTTCCCTCCCCCCCCCAGCAGGGCTGCATGTAGGCCCAGCTGGTCTTGAACTCAGATATGTAGCTGAGAAGGCCCTTGAACTCCTGACCCTCCCGCTTCCATCTCCCAAGTGCGGGGATCACAGCCGTGGACCACTATGCCTGATTCACAGAGTGCTGGGGATGGAACCCACGGCTTTATGCTGGATAAGCACTGTACCATAAGCCACATCTCCAGCCTCACACCTTTCCTTCTTTTCTTTTGAGAAAAAGCCTCCTGTGGCCCTTCTGAGAAAGGTTCTCGCGGCATCCCTCAAGGCTTGGTGCTCCTAGGAACTAGGGCTACAGTTGTACTTGGCCATGCCTGGCCATTTTAGTTCGATTTTTTGTTCTCAAATTTATTGTGTGTGTGTGTCTGCCTGCCTGAGTTTATGTGCGCCATGTGCATGCAGGAGCCCGTGGAGGTCAGAGGAGGGCTTGGAGCCCCCGGAACTAGAATTACTGATGGCTGTGAGCCACCGAGCGAGTCCTGAGGGCTGAACTCGGGTCCTCTGAAGAGCAGCCACTGCTCTCAGCCACCAAGCCACCTTCCAGCCCTTGTTTTTCCATTTTATGGTATTTTGACAGGATCATACTATGTAACTCAGGCTGATTTAGAGTTTGCTCTGTAGCATAGGTTGGTTTCAAACTCTTGATTCTCCTGCCTCAGCTTCCTGAGTGCTAGATGACAGATGTGCACCACACCCCTGACAGTTTAATGTCATCTTAAATCCCAAATGGGGACTTTCTGAGGAACTGCCAGCTATCAGAAGTCAGCAGGAGCCTGCAATGGGGGTACATCTGAGATGACCTAGTCACCCACAAAGAAGACTGCAAAGTATATGGTGAGTCAGCCTGAATCCACAACGAAGTCACTGGGCCTGGGGGGTGATCCTGGAATCTTCCTTGAGGGGCTGAAGTCCCTGTCCACTAAGCTGTCACAGGGCCAGGCACATCAGCATGGGTAAGTGTCTCCAAATCAAGCAGGGTCGGACTATGCTAATGTGCACCCTGGGAGACCTGGTCTCCTTCCTCCGGCAGTGTGGTGCGCGGACTGGAGCCAGCAAAGGAGATGGACAGTTCTCTCAGAGGATGGTTCATCAGGTGCAGAGGCCCAGAGTAGGCATAAAATGTAGTCACTGTGGTCCTACCAGTGGCACAGGACGTCTGGGACACCGTGTAGATGAATACAGGAGGTTGGAGTTAGGGACGGGGCTGAGACACAAGACAATAAACTCCAGGCTGATGAGACCGCGGGGGTTGGGGGAGGCTCTGAGGAGTAGGGGAGGGTCACCTCAACTCTGACTCGGGGCAAAGGACAGGAGGAGGCTTGACAGAGGATTCGAGAGGTAGAAGGTGAAGCGTGGGCTGACACTGGTGCTCTCCAACCCAAGGCCTTTGCAGGGCCTGTCCCCTCTTCCTGCCTGGGCCATCTGGGTAGGCTTGCCAAGGGCCCTGGATGAGGGTCAGCCAGTGTGGGACCTTTCCCTCCTCACCTCGGACATCTAGCTTGCACTCAGCCAGGGCCTCCCCCAGTTCATTGAAGGCGCGGCAGGAATAGGTCCCTGCATCAAAGGGCGAAGGGCGCCGGATGTTCAGCGTCAGGATGCCCTGATAGTTGGTTATGAGGAATTTGGGATCTTCATGGATTTCCATCTTGTTCTTCATCCACACCACCTTTGGCTAGGGAGGAGCACAAAGAGGAGGCTGGTTTAGAGGGGTGCCCTCGGCGGAAGCCCATGCCGCTGCCTGGCTGCGTGGACTGGATCCAGTCACTTTACTCTGGCCCAGCTTTTCCTTCTGTACAGACAAGTGCGTGATGCCTGGTGCACCTGGGGAACAGCGACCCCTTGTTCTCAAAAAGGTAGCGCCCTAAGGCCCCCAATATGGCCACTGTCCCTCCCTTTTCATTACCTTTACCTTTCCTTCCCTGTGCTCCAGGCTCGACAGGCCTCCCATCCAGGGCCCTGACACTGCCTGTTCCCTCCTCCTCCAACACTGCTCTTCCTGCCTGGCCTGCCCTTCCCACACCGCTCACCTCCTGGACTGGGTGCCTCGTTTACTGTCCCAGAACTGCCTGTGTTTCTCCATCATGCTCACCACCATTCACAGTTTTATATTATCTGTGAGAATTTAGATCAGTCCTTCCCCCCCCCCCCCCACACACACACAAACGGAACTTCTTGGTTCCATTTGTGAAGCACACATGAAGTCCAGGAAAATATTTGTGGAAACAGTGACGTAATTCAGCAAATGGGATGAATGAATGAATGAATAAGCTGAGACAGTGAATTAATTGGCACACGGTTAAAGGAGATGGTGGATGGATTTATGAACGAATGGGTGAGAGCACCCAGACTTGGTGGTGCGCACCTATAAGCCCAGCACTCAGGAAGTGGAGGCAGAAGGATCTTGAGTTCAAGGCCATCCTAGGCTACAAGAACCCCGAGGCCTGGAGAAATGGTTCAGTGGTTAAAAGTGCGTGCTGCTTTCCCAGAAGATCCGGGTTCAGTCCCAGCCCCCATTGCTGGGCAGCTCACAGCTGCCTTTAATTCCCGTCCCCGGGAGTCCAGTGCCCTCTCTGGCCCACAAGAGCACTGCACACTCACAGCGCACATACCGACACATTCACTTTAAGGTTTTTTTAAAGGAAAGAGTGAACTTGTAACCGGTTGGCTGAGGAAAACCCCGGGGAGCTTTGCAGGTGTAGATGCTTGCCCGAGGTTTTCCGGGGAGTGGCAGCGGCCACAAACGGGACAGGAGAGCTGGGCTTCATGAATGAGGTGTCCCCGGCAGCCGTGAGGCAGAGAAAGGGCAAGAGGTTGAGGACCGCCTGACACTCGGCCTCCACCAAGGGGGCCGCGGGGAGGCGCTGCTGGTGTGGTGGCTGCCCCGGCCCCGCCCCGGCCCCGCCCCGGCCCGCCCCGGCCCCGCCCCGGCCCCACCCCGGCACCTTTGGGTGGCCTCGGACAGCACAGTTGAGAGCTGCCGCGTATCCCGCCACCACTACCCGGTCCGTCAGCGGCGTCAGGAACTTGGGGGCCGTTCGGAAATCATGCTCCTTGTATTCCAGCGATTTTAAGGTGATTCCTAGGGAAGAGGAGGCACCTATGAGGTGAGTCCCACCCCAGCCAGGGACCAACAGCCAGGAGCTGCAGCTCAAGGCCAGGCGGCCAGGCCCCGCACCTGGCTTGAGGATGCGAGCTGTGTTCTTGGAGACACCAGGTGAGTCACTGAGACCACAGATGTTCTCGCTGAAGACCCGGAAGTAGTACTCGTTGCCCACGATGAGATCGGACACCGTACAGCTGGTGTGGCGATTGTGTTCGTAGACATTGAACCACTCCTGGAATGGGGACAAGGAGGGACCATGGAAGGCAAGCTCATGAGGACACAGTGGGTACAGACCCGGGAAGGGCAGGAAGCAGCCTGTCTTTCATCCTCAGCCCACTGGCTCTCGGTCACCCAGTCTCCTAGCCTCAGTGTCCCAGCTGTGAAAGAGAAAGCTCAGCTCTGCTCTGCCACGGCCTCCAGCATTTCCCGCAGGCCCTGAGGCCCCTCGGTTCCCTCACCATGGTTTTTTTGTCAGCCTTCTGGACAAAGTAGCCCGTGACCTCGCTGTTCCCATCATCCTTCGGCGGCTGCCACTCCACCAGGGCATTGGTGCCCCACACCTCCTTCACCACCACGTTCTCAGCTGGCCCTGCCTTTTCTGCCGAGAGGGTTGGGGGTTACACATCACCAAGGGGCCCCGATGCCTGGCTCTGCCCCTCCCTTCCCCTCCTGGGTTTTTTTCTTTCTGACTCGTTGTAGCTCAGGCTGGTCTAAAACCCGCTATATATCCCAGGCCTGCACTAAACTCCTGACCTTCCCACTGCTAGCCCATGAGTGCCGAGATTTTAGGCACAGACCACCGCACTTTATCCAGTGCTGGAGGTGGGCCCTGGGGCCTCATGTGCCGTAGACGAGCACAGCGCCAACTCAGCCCCTGCCCCACCTTCCACCTTCCCGTCCAACCTCCCTGTCTTCCCTTGGCCGTGTTCCTCCAGCCCCGGCCTCTCCCCCACTCTGACCTCCCTCTCCTCCCATTCCTCACTGGCCTCTTGCTCCTGAGCCTGTTCTATCCCCCCACACACTCCCACCCCACCCCCCGGGCTCCAGCCTCGCACCCACAACCCGGATTCGGATGGTGGCAGTGTCCTTCATGTTCTCAATCTGCACACTCAGCTCATACTCGCCCGAGTCAGAGCGGGCCGCCTGACGCACGAAGAACACCGTGTCGAAGTCGCTGGTTCGCACATTCACTCGGGAGGTATCCAAGGGAGCCCCACCCTTTGTCCACACCACCTGAGGCCGGGGCTTGCCCTGGGAGAGGTTATAATGTCAGGTGAGTGGGCTCTTCAGGCCCAAGGGCCTGGCTACATCACTGCCCCTGGGCCTGATACCATACTGGACTTGTACTTGACCCTAATCTAGGCCCTGATCCCCACTGAACTCTGGCCATGGCTTTGATCCCAACCCTCCCTCTGAAGTCCACCTTGACCCCAGCACAAACAATGACTTTAGCACAAACAATGTACTGGCCCTGAACCTGACCCTCTCCAGAGGCTTGGCACCAGCCCCACCCCTAAGTGTGACCCCAACTCCAATCCTGTCCGTAGCCCCAACCCCAGCCCCAACCCTGGCCCTGACCCTGATCCCAGCCTGACCCTGGCCCTGTCCATATCCCCAACCCCAGCACCCACACTGACCCCAGCCTGACCCTGTCCATATCCCCAGCCCCAGCACCCACACTGACCCCAGCCTGGCCCTGTCCCCAGCCCCAGCACCCACACTGACCCCAGCTCTGACCCTGGCCCTGTCCATATCCCCAGCCCCAGCACCCACACTGACCCCAGCTCTGACCCTGGCCCTGTCCATATCCCCAGCCCCAGCACCCACACTGACCCCAGCTCTGACCTTGGCCCTGTCATAACCCCAGCCCCAGCACCCACACTGCCCCCAGCCTGGCCCTGGCCCTGTCATAACCCCAACCCCAGCACCCACACTGCCCCCAGCTTGGCCCTGTCCTATCCCCAACCCCAGCACCCACACTGACCCCAGCTCTGACCCTGGCCCTGTCCCCAGCCCCAGTGCCCACACTGCCCCCAGCCTGGTCCTGTCCTATCCCCAGCCCCAGCACCCACACTGCCCCAGCCTGGCCCTGGCCCTGTCCATATCCCCAACCCCAGCGCCCACACTGATCCCAGCCTGGCCCTGTCATAACCCCAACCCCAGCACCCACACTGCCCCCAGCTGAGTACCTGGAAGGGGATAACAAGATTGAGAGCCTCCCCCACTTTTCGGATGTAGGTCTGACGCAGGTGGCGGGGCAGGCGGATCTTGGGTTGCTCTGAGGGTGTGAACAGAGGGGGTTGGTGGTGGGCTGCCACACTAGAGAGGGATGACACCATCCGAGGGACCCTCACTGAAGGACACTGAGTCCTCAGGAGGGCTGAGTCGGGGACTGGGTATCACTCACCCACAATCTCCCTAATGGTGACCGGCTGAAGGAGGGTGGCTGGTTCACTGCGCCCTGCAATGTTGACCCCAACAACCCGGAAGAGAATCCTGGCTCCGGTTGGGAGATCCTTGACAGTGAAGCCACACCGTTCCACGGGTTCCTTGTTAGCCGGGACCCATTCCTCAGCTAGAGAGAGGAGTCACATGTGGAGCTGGCCCTTCCCCTGTTTTCGCCACTGTCCCCCCAAGAAACAGCCCCAGCACTGTGAGGACTCCGTGAATACAGCAGCACTGGTCAAGCCTTCCGGAGAACGGCATGAAGGGCCACACCCATCACAACATGGAGACACAGACCAGCCTCAGCACTGCTGTGACCCCCATTTCAAGGACAAGGAGACTAGAGGCCCAGGGAGGTTAAGAAGCTGCTTGGAGTTACACAGCTCCAGCATGGTGCAAGAAATTCCAGGGGTAGGAGGGTGAGGTGTTGCCCAACTGGACAATGAAAAGGGAAGAGATGGGGCCAAGAAGCTAGTGGGGCAACAGCATCCCTTTCCCGCATGACCTGATGTGGTGGTCACAGTTCCAAGTCAGAATGAAGGTTCTGAATCCTAGAGACCAAAGCCACACAGTCACAGGCAGGCAGGCAGGGCTGGCGCTGCTCGGGTACAGATAAGGCTGGCCGGATGGTGTCAGTGTGTCCTGACCGCCAGAGAAGTGATGCATGGAAGACGTTCTGCAGCCAGGGCTGTGAACCCCACGGCAGGCTGTGTGTGTGTGTGTGTGTGTGTGTGTGTGTGTGTGTGTGCATATTCGAGTGTGCATGTACATGGGCGGGTAAATGAATATTTGAGTGTAAATGCATGGCTTTAAGGAGCACGTGTGTACTAGTGTGAGTGTGTGGCTGCATGCCAATGTGCTTCATGAATGTTTGTGGGTATGTGCAAGTGCGTGAGTGTGAGTGTGTTGGGGGGGGCATGCAGCAGAGGGGGGTGGGGACAATGGAGATGACAGTTACAGAGATGGTTGGGAGGGAAGAATACTAAGACAAGGAAGAGGAGAGGGGAAGGAGGTAGAGGAAAATACAAGAAAGGGAGGAACAAAGATAAGGAGCTAGTGCTGCGTGGAGGTGGCGGAGGGCGGGACGACGCACTGGCCTGAGGGGTCCGGCCTATCCCAGGCACTATGCCGGCCCCTGTGCATCTCCCAAGTCCCATCCCGGCTCAGCATAGGACCAAGTGGCACTCACAGCCCTCCAAGCAGTACTCCACCAGGTAGCCATCGATGCCGCCGGCGCCAATCCTGTCTGGAGGTCTCCACTTGAGTGTGGTGGTGGTGTCCGTCACATCCTCCACTGTGAGGTGCTGGGGTGCACTTGTGGGGGCTGCAGGGATCCAGAGGGGGGCCAGGAGCCAGTGAAGGACCAGAGGTCAGCAAGAGAGGGCAGGGGTCAGAGGCTAGTGTCACTGTGATGAGCCAGAAGTCAGTGAGCAAGAAGGGCTTGAAGGAGATTAAAACAGCACCCAAAACAAAAAGCCAGTGTGGTGGCGCACGCCTTTAACCCCAGCACTGGGGAGGCAGAGGCAGGAGGATCTCTGTGAGTTCAAGGCCAGCTCGGCCTACATATCAAGTTCCAAACCAGTTAGGACTAGAATCTGCCAGTGAGATTCAGTAGTAGAGCCTATGTCTAGAATCTCTCAGTGAGGAACTGGAGTTTTGTGTAAGATCTGGGTTCGTCTCCAGACACACACACACACACACACACACACACACACACACACATACACACATACACACACACACATACACACACACACATACACACACACACACACATACACACACACACACACACACACACACACACACACACACACACACACACTGAGTTCCAAGCTCTGTGGTCAAAGGCCAGGTGTGGGATTGGAAATGGATGTGGGGCAGGGTGGGTGGGAGGGGCCTGTGGGGAGGGACGGGCCATTGTACCAATGGGCATGAAGGGCTTGGTATTCATGCTGGGCTGGGAGACACCGATGGCGTTGACGGCGAAGACCCGCATCTCATAGAGGACGCCCTCGATCATCTTTGTGGACTCGTAGGTTGTCTCGGTGAAGACTTCAAAGTTGAGCTTCATCCAGCGCTGAGAACCTTTCTTCTTCCGCTCCATCAGGTACCCTGTGGCTCCCCAAGCAGAAGGGTGTCACATTCGGGGCAGGAAGGGCCACATAGGAAGGATCACGCAACCCCCATCAGATCGACTCTCAGCTTCACAGAGCCTTCTGGTGGCTGCCATGCGTGGCCTTGGGAAGCCAAGGGTCACAGAAATCCCCAGGCTATGAAGCCAAAATTATACTTATCTCCAGGTCACTGGGAAACAGTGAACCCTGGGAAAGGTTAATGGGGTCAAAAAGTAACAAAGATGGAAATCCGGCCGGGCGTGGTGGCGCACACCTTTAATCCCAGCACTCGGGAGGCAGGGTCAAGCTGATATCTGTAAGTTTGAGGCCAGCCTGGGCTACAAAGTGAATCCCAGGCCAGACAGAGTGACACAGTAAGACCCTGTCTCAAAAGGGGGTCGGGGTGGGGGCCACAGGCATGGCTCAGTGGTTAGGGCCTGTGCAAACATGAAGGCCTGACTTGGGATCCGTAGCACCCACATAAAAGCTGGGGAATCTCAGTGCCAGAGACAGAAGGCTCCCTGGGCTCACTAGCCAGCCAGTCTAGCCTAATAGGTGAGCTTTAGGTTCAGTGGAGACTCCATCTCAAAAAATAAGGTGGAGGGTGATGGAGGAGGACGCTCAAGGTGGGCCTGGCCTCCATGTGCATGTACACACGAATGAAGAGAAGAAATCATGGAAACTTAGTTCTCTGGGGAGACCCACAAGGAAGCTGTGGACCCAGGGGTGATAAATGGATCAAAGGTTAGGGAACATGGGAGTCCCGGGGACACTGGTATGAGGATGCTAACCAGTCACGGGCTGTCCTCCATCATACTTGGGTGGCTCCCAGACCAGAATGGCCCAGTCTTCTCCAACTGAGGTGACACGAACGGCCTCTGGAGGGTCAGGAACATCTGGGTGGGGGTGAGGGACAGTTAGAGTGTCAGGGGCACCCCTAGAGGCCTCAATGAGCCACCCCGTGCATCATCCCCCTTGACCCCTGCTTACCCACAACCCGCAGGAAAATGGAGGCCACATCCTCGCCCACAGGGTTGGTGACTTTGATGGTATAGCGCCCCTCATCCGCCCGTTCTGCACTCTCAATCACAAAGCTGCTGCAGTCTGGCCTCTGCTCGATGTGTGTCCTGCCCTCCGTGGCTGTGAACACCTGGACAGGGCCGCCCGGCAGCCAGGCTGATATCACTCTCCCAAACCAGGCATTGCCTCGGGACCTCACCATGACCACACATATGTGAGTCCTGACTCAGCGGACTCACCCTGACTTTCCTCCTCCGTCCTTCCTGCACCCCACAACCCTTCACTAAGCACATGTCTTGTTCCTAAAAGTCACAATTTATCTGTATACATACAGCCTGACACTCCTTTTTCTTTCTTGTTTTCCTTCTAAGACAGGGTCTCTTGTAATCTAGACTGACATTGAACTTCTTCTGTAGCTGAAGATGATCTTGAACTCCTGTTCCCCCTGCCTCTACCTCCCAAGTACAGAGATGGTGGTGTGAACCACCATGTCCGATCTGTGCAGTGCTGGGGATTAAAATCCAGTGATAGAGCCCCTGCCTAGAATCCCAACCACTCCCCTTCTGTCTCAAGCCTCCTCTTCCTCTTTCTTTTTTTTTATGTGCATTGGTGTGAGGGTGTCAGACCCCCTGGAATTGGAGTTACAGACAGTTGAGAGCTGCCATGTGGGTGCTGGGAATTGTACCCAGGACCTCTGGAAGAGCACCCAGGACTCTTAACTGCTGAGCCATCTCTCCAGCCTGCCTCCTCCTACTCTTAAGACCACCTGGAAGTCATCACGTCTTCCAGGACGGAAGGAAAATGACCTTACATTCCCACAGATCCTGCTCTCTGACCCCCGTATCTCAGTCTTGGCCATCTTGGGAAGCAACTGTGGCTTGTGTCATCTCCCCCAAAGGACTGCGACCTTTAGTGGTCAGCTGCGGGGAAGGGTGGATAAACATGGAACCATGCTGTCCATGTTCCAGAAGAGAGGACCTCGGTGATGCTACAGTTTGGATAAATGTTACCCAAAGACTCATGTCCTAAAGGCTTGTCCCAGTTCATTCTATTACTGGAAGGAGGTGGAGCCTTTAAGTGATGGGACCTAAAGCCTGGAGGTGGTGGCGCACACCTTTAATCCCAGCACTCAGGAGGCAGAGGCAGGCGGACCTCTGAGTTGGAGGCCAGCCTGGTCTGCAGAGTGAGTTCCAGGATAGCCAGGGCTACAGAGAAACCCTGTCTCAAAACACCAAAAAAAACCAAAGTGGCAGGACCTAGCAAGAGGACACCCAGTCACTGGTAAGTGGGGGTGCCACTGAAGAGGTGATATTGGGGCTCTGGACCCTTCCTCTCAGTGTGTCCCAGCCATTGTGAGGTGAGCATAATGTTGGGCCCACCACGCCTTGTGTAGACCGGTCCAGCCTGCCGTCTTCAGAAGCGGTCCACACAGAAGGAAGATGTCCTCATTCCATAGGGGATGAGACTGAAGCTCAGACAGGGAGAGCCACTTGCCAGAGCCAGAGGGAGGGGGACGAGGACAGAAACCCACCTCATCTCCCTTCAGCCAGGTGGCAGTGGGAGGCGGCTCCCCCGAGATAGCCACATCCAGCCGCAGCTTGTTTCCAGCCACCACCACAATTGAGTTGTCTGAGGTCTTCCCTGAGCAGTCCAGATGGATCTTCGGGGGCTCTACAGGCACAAAAGAGCCACTGTGGCCCTGGCTTCCCAATACCATCAAAGAGTCCCCAGAGAAGCGACGTTCCCAGTCCAGACCCAGCCCTCCTCCCTCAGTCGTGGGCCACCCGGCCCTCACCTTGCTTGGGTACATACTCCACTTTGATTTCTGGAAGGAGAAGGAGTTGAGATGGTTAGAGCTAAATTCTCATGTCCCTCCCTCATCTTTCCTTCATAATCCAGGGGCAGAGGGAAGCATCTGGAAGAAAACCCGAGTCTTGGACCCCAGGGGAGGGAAAGACACCCAGGCCGCCCTACTCCCAATGGATATTCATGTAGCATGCGCCGTGCCCTGAACATCCCACTGACTATATTCATGGGCCCCACAGACCCTTGCTATGGCCTCCATTGTACAACCAGGGATTTTAATCCTGAAGAGAGAAATTCTGGGATCCTGGAGGTCTGGGAGGGTGGGCTCTCCATCCCTAGTAGAAAAGGAAGGCTGTCTCTACCCAGGAAGTTGAGCTTGGCTGAGAGGGACAGGGCGTAGCCATCAGGCACAAATGTGTAGTCTCCCTCGTCCTCGGGGCGGACATCATCAATCACCAGCTTGTGGATTCTAGAAGGCAGAAAGGAGGTGGGTGGGGTCGGGTCCTCCCATGTGCTTCTGGGGACTCCAACCTGAGGAGTGTGGAGCCCAGGCAGGGGTCCACCTCTATGTCATTCCTCAGGCACCATCCACATGTTTCCTTAAGATTTATTTATACGTATGCATGTTCGCCTTCATGTCTGTGTGTGCACCATGTGTGTGCAGTAGCTACAGAGGACAGAAGAGCACTGGATCCCCTGGGGCTGGATTTACAGATGTTGTGAGCCACCACGTGGATGATGGGAATTGAACCTGAGTCCTCTGGGAGAGCAGCCAGTGCTCTTAACCATTGTGCCTTCTGTCCAGCCCTTCTCCTCCATTTTGTCACAGGCCTCTCACTGGAACCTGGGTCCCACCAATTAAGCTGTCTAGCCAGCAAACTCTAAGGATCCTCCTGTCTCTGCCTCCCAGTGTTGGGATTATGGGCACACACCACCATGCCCCAGCTTTTTATGGGTGCTGGGAATTGAACTCAAGTCCTCATGTTTACACAGCCACTATTTTTACTTGTGGTTTTATGATGTTCTGGCCTGAGTTTAAATCCCGCTTCCTAGCTGTGTGGCTTTGGGCAAGCTACCAAGCCTCTCTGTGCCTCCATTTCTTCATCCATAAACAGAGGTAATGATAACACTATCTCAGGGTTGTGAAACATCTAGGGTAGACCTGGCACTCAGAAAGTTCCCTGTCAGCATCAAGACTGGCTACGATCATTATCAAGGCTACCAGCAGCGACAAAACCACAGACAAACAGCTCTCATGAAGAAACCCAGGAGGATGTGGCACTGGACCAGAGTCATGGCTCTCAGGCGTTCAGCAGATGAGCAGGTACTATCTCAGGTGCTCACACACTGCCTGCAGAATTCTAACCTCTTGCTTTCCTGTGTGTCCCAAACACGGTCCAAGTTGACCCCTCCCTGCACAGTGCCTTTGCAGTGAGACCTGATGGATCAGCCTGCTCCCAACCAACCCACAGACTCATTAAAACAACCCTCCTTTTCAACCAGTGAGTCTGCGACACAGCCATAGCTGATACATGGGTCCCACCCACCCAGTCCAAGGACTCCGACACCCCACTGTGTCCTCAGCCTCACCTGCCCACGTGGGAGATGGTGATCCTCTTGCTGGGCCGGACTTCCACCCCGTTCTTGTACCACTTGCCCGTCACTTTCTCATCAGACACTTCACACTTGAACACAGCCTGCTCTGAGGCCTTCACCGTCAGGTCCGCAATGTCCTGCAGGACCTCCAGTTGCTTTTCTGGATAAGAAGGAAGAAGGGTGGGAAGCTGATCGCTCCAATCAGGCCACAAGTACTAGTGAGCACCACTGTGTGCTGAATGCTGGTCTGGGGATATAGTTATGAGTAAGCCCCAAACCACGTATTGGACATGGAAGGTCTCACTGTAATGGGGAGTAATGAACAAGGAAATTCCACGAATAGGGGTGAAATGGGCTGAGAAGGGCAGGGGAGACACTACAGAGAATACTGAGAGCCTCCCAGGCGGGGATATGCAAAGGCCCTGTGGTGGGTTGGGGGCGTACTCAGTGGTAGAGCCTCTGCCCAGAATTCTCCAGTGAGAGGCTGGGGTGTAGATAAGTGGGTTCCTGGCTAGCATGCCCTGATAAGATGCAATTTATTTTCCCAATATTTTACTCAGAAGGTGTTGACACACAGAACCCCTGGGGAAGGAGAGCTGAGCTGAGTGTGTGTGTGTGAGTGTGTGTGTGAGTGTGTGTATATGTGTGAGAGTGTGTGTAAGTGTGTGTGTGAGTGTGTGTGAGTGTGTGTATGTGTGTGAGTGTGTGTGTGTGTGTGAGTGTGTATGTGTGTGAGTGTGTGTGTGAGTGTGTGTGTGTTCACGCTTGTCACCTCCTCTCCATCCTTCTTTTTCTCTCTCTCCCCTGGACAACAGTATCACCTGAGAACTGACCTTGGCAGGCTCTTCCTGTGAGTCAATGCAGTGCACACTTGTTTAATGGCCAATATGAAAAAAAAATGTATTTATTTGGATGTGAGTGACATAGATTGTTGTTTTGTTTTGCTTTACTTTTCTCTTTGTGGAAATATAGGCTCTCGGGACATAAAGTCCTATGGCCCTTCTCTGACCCACTTTCTCCTGGGGTGGCATTTTATATAAGAGTAAGCTGGTAAACTGGGACATTCATAGGGTCCTGTCATGCCTTCCAAAACACACCCGATTCCGTGTCACGCGTGGTGACGGGAGTGGACAAACGTGAGGGCAGCAGGCAGCATGACTGTTGTGCCAGTCTGGGCACAAGGTGGAGAGTCTGGCCAGGTTGGGGTGGGAGAGGACATGCACATCGATCTGGAGCCTCAGCTCTCTCCAACCCTCGGAGAGGAAGCCATACCTTCCACAATGAGTTCAGCCTCGCATTGGCCACCGTTGGTTATGACCTGATAGCGGCCCCCATCCTCCTGGGTCACATCAGAGTAGATGAGGATGTGCCGTTTCCCGTCCTTCTTGAAGCGGTAGCGTGCCTTGTAGGAGTCCTCCCGTGTCATCTCCACACCATCTTTCATCCTAGGTGGAG
The DNA here is from genome assembly GCF_004664715.2 of Peromyscus leucopus. Classification (NCBI taxonomy): domain Eukaryota; kingdom Metazoa; phylum Chordata; class Mammalia; order Rodentia; family Cricetidae; genus Peromyscus; species Peromyscus leucopus. The sequence goes on from NC_051063.1 coordinate 166,097,721, forward strand.
GAAGACAGATCAGTGGTCTCAATGAGGTGGGAGGACAGATGTTGCATAGACCAGGGATGGGCGGGAATGTGCTTGGTTTAGACGGAGAATGAATGGATGGAGGGGTAAGGGATGAGAGGGTGAATGAATGATAGAAGGACAGATTGATAATGATGGGTTGAAAGATGATAGATAAATGGCTGAATGAGTCGATGGAAAGGGGGTTGGGGGATGGATGGAGAAATGAATAATGAAGTTATGAATAGATAAATAGATTGATGATAGATGGGCAGATGGATGGTGATGGATGGGTGGACAGAGAGGGAAAAGAATAGAGGGGTGATGGATGGATAAGTGGATGGATGGATGGGTGATAAGGATGATGGATAATGGATAGGTGGAGGGATGATGGATGGATAGTGGGATGATGGACTGATAATGGTTGGGTGAAAGGATGGTAGGTGAATGGATTATAGAAGGATGCACAGTAGATAGAATGATGGTGGGTGGGTGATGGATGGATGGATGTGTAGAGGGATGATGGGTGGGTGATGGATAATGGATGGGTGCTGGTTAGATGGCAGATGGATACATGCTGGATGGATAAGAGGGTGATGGACAAGCGGATAACAGACACATAGATGGCTCCAAGGACAAATGACTGGCTGAAAAATGAATTAATATTCAGTGCAACAGGATGGATCAGGAAAAAGATCCTAAAGATAAACAGATGGGATGAACAGAGGTCAGTTCTAGAATAAGGAGGTCATGAGCAAAGGGGGGATTTAAAGAGATTAACTGGGGTCTCAGGTGCCTCCTGAGCAAAGATCAGAACCTCCTAGGAAGTTTTGGGTGTGCTAGAGACCAGGGCTGAGGGGAAGAACCTAAAGGCAGCTGTGCTCAGCTAAGAAACCAAAGCTCAACTCACCACATGACCTGTGCGCCTTCTTCAGACACCTCTACCGACATTTCCACTCGGTCACCCACAAACACCTGCTGGTCTTCCAGTGGGGTGACAATCAGGACTGGGGGCTCTGTGGAGAGAGAGAGAGGAAGCCGGCAGTCTCAGAGCCCACTCCATTTCCTCGCTGCTTCTCCAGGCTCAGGATGGAGGCAGCCCCACCTTTGACAAAGAGTTCCGTGAAGCACTTCTCGTCCTTGACTGCCACCTCATATGCAGCGTCATCCGCCAGTGTGCACTTGTTGATGGTGAGAATTCGTTTCTTCCCCACATTCTCGAACACATATCTGCCGTGAGAGTACCCATCATGGAAGACACAACCCAAAGGGAAAGCTGAAACCCACACTTTTTTCTGGGCGCTCACTCTAGACCTCCCTCTGTGCAGCAACTGCCCTGTGCATACTTGCTGCTTGGTTTGATCTCTTGGCCATTCTTGAACCACTTGAGCGGAAGGTCTGGATCACTGATCTCCACCACCAACTTGATCTTGTTGCCCCTGTCTACTTGGTAGGCTGGGTCCAACTTCTTAGTGAAGGCTAGGGATGGAGAGAGGACCACAGGGTAGAGGGAGGATCAAGGAATATGGAGATGCTCATCGAGGACAGGAGACCATGGGGTAGAGAGGAGGACTTCCTTGTTGCCCTGTTCATCTCTAGAGGAGCCAGGTCTTCCTCCCAGACCTCTGTCTCTCCAAGGTCAAGTCCAGAGGCCTCTGTGGACTTAGAGACCTTTGAGAGAGAGAGAGGCCCACCACTTGTCAGATTAGGACCAAAAGCTGGGTCCAAGGTACAGATGTCCCCAGTGTTGGAGTTCAGGACAATCCCCTCTCCCGGGGCTCAATGCTGACCTGCACTCTTCTTGACCTCCACCTTGGCCTTCTTGAGCCGCTTCAGCATGCCACGGAGGTCAGTGATACCATATTGAAAGGCAATCTTCTCATACTCGCTCTTCTTGGCCCCTTTCAGGAGCTCCCAAATCTCTGGGGGAATGCCCAGGTCATCATCATCTTTCTTCTTCTTCTTTTCCTCCTCAACTACTTCCCTGGAGGAGCAGGGACACCAGTAGTGAGGCGGTTAAGGTACCCCACCACTCCATGATGAGATTTCTGTGTGACTCATCAGTTACCTGGTAACTCTGAGCCTTATTCTTTCCCTCTTGGATCATTGCCCAAGCATCTTCCTTCCCTCCTTTTAGCCACTCATCTATCCATTCCCCAATTATCCAGCCCTCGGCCACACATCAATCCATCTACCCATCATCTATCTGTCTGTCCATCCAACCATCCAGGTATTTACCCACCCACCTATCCCTACATTCATCCACCCATCCACCCACTAATTTATTCACCTATCCTTCTATTCCACACATCCACCTGAATACCCACCCATTTATTCATTATCCACTCTTCTCTCCATTTATCATCCATCCATCTCTTCTCCCACCTTACCTCCCCTCCACAAATCCATCTCTTCATTTATTTATCTGCTACCCACACATCCGTCCATTTCAAGTTGTCCATGTATCCTGCCCATCCATCGGAACACTCACTCATTATCCATCCTTCCTTTCCTATCTCCCTCCATTTGTCTAACTATATAAACACCATTGAATTTATCATCCAATCACCCTTCCCTCTCTTCCTCAATTCTCTACCCTTTCATCCATCTATCCAGTCCCCATTCATCCTTCTGTCCACCCAGTCTACCCACTCATTCATCTAACTGGGTAAACAGTCATCCTTAATCTACTCTCTATCTCTTGCCCCACTCATCCATCCATCCATCCATCCATCCAACTACCCATTTCCACACCAATTTCATTGATTCATCCATCCAAGTAGTCAACTAAACATTAATCCCTTCACCTTCCTACCCATTTATCCATTCATTTATTCATCTATCCCTTTACTTTCCTACCCATCTACCCACTCACCATCCATCCACCCACCCATCCTTCCATCCATCCATCCATCTATCCATCCTTTCATTTTCTACCCATCTACACATACATTTAACTACCCATACATTTAACCATCCATCCCTTCACCTTCCTACCCATGTGCCCATTCACTTACCCATCCATCCACCTATCCAACAAATATTTATCAGTCATTTTCCTTTCTAGGCTTTTCCACCCATGGTCTCCACAGAACATTTCTGACATTCATATCAGAAACCATCCCCTCCCTGTTCTAAACTTTGCCACGACTCCCCACTGCCTTCAAAAGGGAGTCCCAGCTCCTCATCCTGGAAATCACCAACCTACCCATCTTTCCACCACCACCATCACTCCAGTCATCCAAACCAGATTCATGCCCTGTCCTTAGCACTCCAGCCTCTTCTTCAGCCTCTCAGGCTCTGTGCTGCTTCCAGCCTCCTATGTCCTGCCTTTGTGTCCCTTTCCATCCTACAAACGCTAGTACCAGTGATTTCTTCTCTGTGAGGTGTCTATGGTCCTCCAAGGCAGTGACCTGCTCTTGCCCTGATGTCTTAGGTCCTTGCCAACACTTCCTCCAACCACACCAAACTGCCTCATGTGTGTCCCTGTCTTTGGATCTTCCCGAGGCATTGAAGGAGTCAGGCCAGGATCAAGTGGGGCTTCTCTGTGCCTCCATCTCAGCCCAGCCCCTAGTGGACCTCACAAGATGTGCAGCACATGGAGGGAGGAATGCATGCAGAAATCTTCAGGAAGGAAGAAAGAAGGAACAAAGTAGATGCATGGGTGAACTTGGGACATGAACACTTTATCGATATTGAGAGCAGAGGGTGAGAGGACAGATCAACAGAAGGATGGATAGAGAAGAGCAGGGTACATGCATGCATGGCTAGGACATCAGAAATGGTTGAGCAAGCACTGGGTCACAAGTAAATAAAGACCCACAGAGGAATCAATCAATAAACAGAGCTGCCAGTGGGAAAACTGGAGCCATGAAGGGTGGACACATGACCAATAATACGGTGGATACATGAGAAAGAATAAGTGTTCTGAAGAACAACAGTAAATTGTCGCCATCTATCCACTCCGCTCTGCATGTGTGCACATGTGTGCATCTGTGTGCGTAGCCAGAAGTTGCTATCAAGTCTTTCTTCAATCATTTTTCTACCTCGTTTCTTACAATGTTTTTAACTCTTTATTGTGTGTGTGTGCACGTGCACTCACACACCACAGCACGTGTGTAGAAGTTAGGGAACAATTTTCAGGAGTCAGCCGTTTCTCCGAGGACTGAGCGTTGGTCATCAGGCTCGGTAACAGGCACCCTCCCCACTGACCCATCTCCCTGACCCACCTTACTTTGTGAGACACGGTTGCTCTATCACTGAACCTGGAGCTCCCTGATTGGCTGGCCAGCAAACTCCAAGAATCTACCTCTCCCCATTTCAGCCCTGCTGGGGTTCCAGAGGTCCAGCGCTATCCCTGGCCCTGGGGATGGAAACTCAGGCCTCACATTTGCACAGTAAGAACTTTACTGATCACATCCGCACAGCCCAGTCCAGTTATTTTTTACCTACAGAATGCCAACCTCACACTGCTAATTTTTTTTTTCCAAGACAGGGTTTCTCTGTGTAGTTTTGGAGCCTGTCCTGGAACTCACTCTGTAGACCAGGCTGGCCTCGAACTCACAGACATCCTCCTGGCTCTGCCTCCCCAGTGCTGGGATTAAAGGCTTGCGCCACCGCTGCCTGACTCACGTGGCTAAATTTAACAGAAAGCTCTAAGGGGTTGGGTGTGTCAGTGAAGGCTTGAAGAGATGAAGGGACACTGCTGGCTGTCTGGGTGGGGGGAGCAAGGGTCTGGATAGGATGTTGGGTGCTGATGGGGAGGGGGGGTGCAGGTACCATTGAATAAACAGGCAGGGAGGTGGTGGATATAAGAAGGACAGATTGGTGTAGGAACGAGTGTGTGGAGAGTAGATGGGCGAATTGACAGACAGATGTCTGAGTGGAAAGGCAGATGGGTGGGTAGAGAACTGGGAAGCTGGTGGGGGAAGAGTGGATGTGTAACATGGATGGGTGGGTTTGAAGATGGAGAGGTAGATAGCTATGTGGATGGAGGATGAGTGGGCGGATTTGTGGCTAGGGGACCAGTGATGGGTAGGTGGCAGGCTGGAGGGATGCATAGCTGGACCAGTAGGAGGCTGGAAGGCTGGGTGAGCAGGGTGAATGCGTGGCTGGTGGCTTCAGGGGTGAGTAGGTCGAGGACTTGCTGGGCAGGTGCCTGACTGAGTGATGCTGTGGGCAGGGGTGGGGTGGATGGGCTGGTGGGAAGGAATGAAGCTGTGGGGGAGACGGCACGGGGTAAACAGAAAGCTTAGGGGTGGAGGCTGAGGGATGTCTCTGGGCAAAGTGCTTGCTGCATGAGAACCTACGTCTGTAACAGCCAGTGTGGAGTGCAGGGCACGCTCTGTGGTTAAGTATACACACAGCCTTTCCCGAGAACCCGGATTCAGTTCCCAGTGCCCACATCAAGCAACGGAACTCCAGCCCTGGGGGGGCAGCGCCCCCTTCCGGCTTCCACAGCTATTGCACTTGTGTACACAAACCCACAGGCATAACAAAAGTTAAGTCCTGGGGGTGGGGCATGGAGAGAAGGGGACCCTGGACCTTGTTAGCTTGCCTAGCCAGCCTATTGAGTTCCAAGTTCAGTGAGAGACCCCATCTCAAACACCAAAGTGAAAGGCCAGGCATAGTGGCACACACCTTTAATCCCAGCAACTGAACAGTCAAGGCAGAGAGATCCCTGTGAATTTGAGGCCAGGCTGGTCTACATAACAAGCTCCAAGCAAGGCCAGCCAAAGCTACATAGTGAGACTTTGTCTCAAAACACAATAAAGAAAGACAGACAGACAGTGGAGAGTGACAGAAGACACCAGAAATCAACCTCTGTCCCCACCCCTCCCCACTCACACACCACACAGAGAAGGAAAGAAAAGGGAGGGAGGGAAGGAGGGAGGGAGGAAGAAGGGAGGGAGGGAGGGAGGGAGGGAGGGAGGAGGGAGGAAAAGGAGAAAATCAGGGAGGTTGATAAGGTATTGGCACTTTGGCCATCGTCCCTCCCCCAAGACCCCACCTGTCCCCCCTCTGCTAGCTTGGCCAGCTCACCTCTTCTTCAACAAGCCGCTGAAATCCAGCTCACCCGCCTCTTCCGACTTCCCGTCACCCCTGTGATCATTATGAAGGAATGTGAACCGCACTAGTATCAGTCCCAGGGTCTCCACTCCTTGTCCTCCATCTCCACCCCCCTTGATTCTCAGTGCCAAGAGGCGCCTCTCCCCAGGGGCACTCACGAACGCTTGAAGCTCTCAAGGCTCTGACCAGATGAGTCCTGTCGGGGTGCTGGGTCAGGAGATAGAGAAGCAAGGTAAAGACCAGGATATCCTGCCCAGACATTCACAATCCGCAGCCTCTTTGGGTACCCTTTCCTCCATCTTTTGGGTCAATGCACCCTTTCTGAAGGCCTAGACAGTGTGCTCCCTCTCTGTCTGTCTGTGTCTGTCTGTCTCTCTCTTTCTTTCTCCTGTGGGGGGGGGTGGGGGGGTGGGGGGTGGGGGGGTATTTGAAACAGAGTCTCAAACTATGTAGCCCTGGCTGGCCTAGAACAAAAACCATCCTGCATATCCCTCCCCAGGTTTTTTGGATTTTGAGACAAGATTTCGCTGTGTAACCCGGCTCCTGTGGAGCTGGCATGAATCATCCTGCCTCAGCCTCAGGGCCCGGTGAAAGGCATGCACCAGGGATAACTTCTCTGCCTTTTGGAGTCCCCTGGTCACCAGGCCGCATCCTCCCGGACAGCTGGCCCTTACTCCCCCAGGTCAGGGCAATCTAACTGCCCCAGCCCCTCACTTTCAAACCCCACACACTGCGAGCTGCAGGACCCCAGAGGCTGCAGGGGTTCCTGCTTGCTCCTAAACCTGCCTAGTCTATACCCCCCATGCTGAACCCACACATCCAGATTCTATGAGGTGGGAGGCCCTAGCTACCCAGCCTTCAGCACACTTACACAAACCTGGAGGCCTCCTAAGCGTTTGTATGCATACCCCATAAACATCTGTACCCCTAACTCCATACCTCCTCCTACACAAGGAAGGCCTGAAGACCTTGCCGCCCATTACTAATCTAGACCCTCTCCTCCAAGAGGCTGTGACCGCCCCACCTCCACACCTGCATCCACCGCAGCTCAGTCTAGAACCCCCCACCCTGCCAGCACCCCCGTCCCGCCGGCGCACCCACTCCCACCCCCGTCCCGCCCGCGCACCCACTCCCACCCCCGTTGCCACGCACCCACTCCCACCCCCGTCCCGCCCGCGCACCCACTCCCACCCCCGTCCCGCCCGCGCACCCACTCCCACCCCCGTTGCCACGCACCCTCTCCCACCCCCGTCCGCGCACCCACTCCCACCCCCGTTCCCCGCGCACCCACTCCCACCCCCGTCCCGCCGGCGCACCCTCTCCCACCCCCGTTGCCCGCGCACCCTCTCCCACCCCCGTTGCCCGTGCACCCACTCCCACCCCCGTCCCGCCCGCGCACCCACTCCCACCCCCGTCCCGCCCGCGCACCCACTCCACCCCCGTTGCCCGCGCACCCACTCCCACCCCCGTTGCCACGCACCCACTCCACCCCCGTCCCGCCCGCGCACCCACTCCCACCCCCGTCCCGCCCGCGCACCCACTCCCACCCCCGTCCCGCCCACGCACCCACTCCCACCCCCGTTGCCCGCGCACCCTCCACATCCACGTTGAACGGGCAGCTGTCGCAGACATCCTTGGCTTTGACCTCTAGACGGTAATCCCCGCGGTCCCCTAGGACCACCTTCCCAATGTGGAGCTCCACGGTGTACACCTGGGGGCCAGGGCCATGGCGCTTGTGACTCACTGTCCCCAAGTCTCCACCCGGCCCCAAAGCAGAGTTCTCGGCCTGGGACAGCTCGCCCTCCAACTTGCGGGATCTTGGCTCCCTGGGGCCTCTAGGTGGGTGAGGGACACATGGCTCTGCCCTCTGCACTGTTCGTCCACCCTGTAGAGCTCAGCCACCGCCCCAGGCGCTGGCTCTCTCAAGGGGGTGCCAGAGCTCCGGAGCACCAGCTGGGTGGCTAGCTCTACCTCTGGTCCCACCAGGGTCTCACATTGCTGGCAGAGTCGTGGGATTCCTTGAAAGAGAAGCGGGCTCCGCTCTTGCTGCCCAGCTCCTGCCACTTCCCCTTGAACCACTTGATGGTGGGCTTGCCCGGAAGCTCCTTCCCGTTCACCTTGGCCAGAATCACCGTGTCCGTCCCTGGAGGAGGGAGGCAGGGAGGAACCCAGGTCTCCAGAGAGGACCCTGCGCTCAAGACCCAGCCCTCCTCCCTCAGATCCAGGGGGGGCCAGGCCTCGCCCTCCTCCGTCTGATCCAGGAGTCCTCCCCAGCTCTCCTCCCTTAGACCCAGGAGTCCTCCTTCAGATCGAGAGGTTCAGAATAAACCCTCCTCCCTCAGACTCGGGTTCTAGACTGTTCTTCTCAAGTGCTCACCAGTCTCCACTGACACAGAGTCCGGCTTTTTCAGGAAAAGGCCTGTGGGCTCCTCTGCAGTCGGGGATTGGCCCTCAGGGGGGGCCTCTGCTCAAGAGAAAGGATTAGGGTATCAGCAGTGGTCCAGGGGAAGCAGAGGCCCTCTTTGGGAAGGGTTCTGGGGTCAGTAGGAATCCCTCTGCTCAGAACCCAGAGACTAGAAGTGTGGCTTGCATTTTATCCAGAGGGCATAAACTTTGCTAGGCTCTCTCAGCCCCTTGGGCCTCAGTTTCCCCTTCTGTAGACCAGCAGGGTATGGCCAGGATGGTCCTGAATGGACTTTCAGGTAAAGGACATGGAAATGTGGACACAGCCTTTGGGGACTGGGCAAGAATTACTTGAGACATCACTCAGAGTGAAGTGTCAGCCTGGGTGGGGTGCTGGGGAGCCAGGAAGGACTGTGGCTCTGTCGCTGTGTGGGGACAGCTACAGGAAAGAGACTAGGGCCACTGTGCAGAGGGGCCAGGCGGAGACAGCTGGCAGAGCCCCAGGGGGCACCTCACCTTTGGGGGGTTCTTCAGGAGCCGGCTTAGCAGGGGCTTCCTTTGGCGCATCCTTTCCTTTGGGGGCCTTTTTGGCTGCTGAAACAGGAGACGTTGAGACTTCAGCGTAATACAGTGCTCTCCTCCCCAAGAATGCAGAGTCCAGACCCAGACCTTCTTCCTCAGACCTGGGGGTCCAGGCCTCAAACCCTCTCCTTCAGACACAAGGTCCAGATCAGGCCTTCCTCCCTCAGATGGTGGGTTACAGATCTCCCCATTCCAGGCATAAGTTGATCCTAACCCTGAGTATGGAATCAGGTTCCCCCAACCCTCGTAGCCTCGCCCCAGACTCTGGCCGCCAGCCTGACCTTTCAGGTTTGGGGTATAATTAGCCCTTCCCCTGGGATGGAAACTGGACACTGGTGCTGACCACAGCAGTCTCCCATGTGGCGCGGGTCACTGACCCATGGGTCAGTCTGTGCAAGGGAGCTGGTGTCCACCTCAGTTTAGCTGGGCTGACACCAGGGGACCAGCCACCTTGGGGAAGGTGATGCCAGGATTCGTGTGCAGTGCCCACTTCCAGAGAAAGAGACAGCCCCAGCCAGCACCAGACTACCCCTGTCCCCAAGGAGTACGCCTAACTACACACGGAGAGATACCGGGGTCTGGGGCAGGGCAAGTGCTTGCCAAGCAGGCGGGAGGCCCTGGATTCCATGCCCATCGGAGCAGGAAAAAGAAGGCTCCATCCATGGAAAAGAGACCCATAATTCCTGCACAGAGGCCCAACTTTCACACCAAGGGGGTTCGGTTCTCATCTTTACACAGAAAAGTATCATCCCATGCATATGGAGTCCTACTGTGTCCTTAGAAACACTCATGTTCTAGAAAGCCCCCAATCTCCACTCAGGGAGGAGACTCAACTACCTTGAGGGGGTTCCCACTGGAGAGGACCCTATCCTTAAGCTGAGCCCCAGCAGTGCACAAGCAAGATCCCATGAGCCCCAAGAAAAGGAGCCCCCTCGCTGGATGTAGGGGCTCATGCCTGCCACCCAGTTCTTGGGAGACTGAGGCAGTAAGATTGGGACTTCCAAGCCAGCCTGGGCTGCAGAATGAGTTTGATACCAGCCTATAGGGCTGGGGGGGGCGGGGGGGGGGAGAAAACCAAGCCCGATTTACAATTAGACAGCTGAGATTTCTACCCAGGATGGGTCTCCCAGTCCCGGAAGAGGGAGGGTGACTCCTGACCCTACACAGACATGAGACCCCACCACCCTGCACTAGGAAGTAATCCATCTGTGCACAGAGCAGGGGCCCATCTCCCCCAAGCAGGGAAGGAACCCACACTCTCCCTCGATGTAGGAACAGGCAAAGAACCCCCTCCTCCCACGGTAGAGACATGCCCTTGTCCATCTCCCACCCCATCCCCAGGAAGGTTTCTGGCCAGCCACCTGGTTTAGCCTCAGGCATGTCGGCGACCTCCTCCCGCTCCCAGGACTGGGACCGACCGCAGTAGCTCTGGCCAGGCCCTAGTGGGGACAGGTGGGTTCCTAGGAGGAGCCCTTTATGGAGGCTCAAGACTCCCAGGAGGCATCGCAGGGCCGCCCCACATTCCTCCCGAGTGCTCTAAAGGGCGAGAAATAGCTAGGAGACAGAGAGGGCTGGAAGAATGCCGGGGCCCAGGGGGGCTGGGCTGGGGGAGCTTGGACACCTGAGTCTGTGGAGGTGCAAAGGTGGGGCCTGCATGGCCTCAGGAGGGGGGTCTGGGGGCGCAGGGGCCCAGATCCTTAGGTCCTGGAGAAATGGGGGTGCGGGAGGAGAAGGGAGCAGACCACGAGAAGGGGAGAGAGGGGAAACAGAGAGGGCACTTGTGTCCCGGGACAAAGGGGGAGGAGAAAAGGGAAAGGGAAGGAGATGAAGGAGGGGAACCCTGGGTCCTGGAAGGAGAGGAGTGTGTGGGGAGGGGCCGGCTAGGTCCTGGGGGGAGGACGAGAAGCAGGGCTGGGGGTCTCAGGTGCACCGGGCGCGGGAGGGGTAGGTTCAGGAAGCCTTTCTTAGCCAGCCCGAGTCAGGAGTTTTCTAGAAACCAGAGCCCGGAGAGAGAGTCCGGTTTCCCCGCGTAGGCAGGACGGGTGCCTGCCGGGGGGAGGAGGTCTCGGTGTCGCTCCCGCCCTGTCCTGGTGTGGGTTCCCCTGGGAGCGGCCTGGCCGGCTGCCGGCCGGGTGCAGAGGCCGGGAAGGCCCTGGAGGGCTGCCCGGCCGGCTGCTTCCCAGCACCCGAGAGCCGAGGAGGGGGTAAGGACGAAGAGAGGGGCTTGGGGTACCATAGGTGTGGCTGGCCCGGGAGGGTGCAGAGGAAAGGACTGGGTCAGGGCCCAGGGGAGCCGAGACAAGCTGCCCCGGTCGCTTTTCTTTCTTCCTACTCCCTTCCCTCCTCTGCACTTGACAAAATCCCCTAACAGCCGGAAGCGTCCCGCCTCGGGGGGCACTAAGCCAACTAGTCGGCAGCCTCCCTGTGACGCCTTTGGTTGCCCGGCAAACTTCCACCTCGCTCCCGAGGGAGCAGGCAAGTTACATAGTGGCCCTCCTTGAATCCCGGAATTCCAGAGGCTGAGCTGAAACAGGGGGATTGGCGTGACTTCGAGGCCGGCCTGAACTACAATGTAAGAACGATCCTATCTTTAAAAAACGAACACACAAAAGCTAGAAACCTGGAATGGAGGAGTGAGCGGAAAAGAGCCCAGGGATTTCACCGTTCAAGACCCAGGCTGGCCCACAGCCACTGTACCTCCGCCTTCCTCCCTCATCTGCCCCTCCTTACTGTAGCTGCCTCTGTCTCAGTACCCCCCCCATCCGGTGGAGGGGCAGGGGGCAGTGTTTGATAAAGGGTCCCAGCTGTAACCTTGATTTAGGATTTTATTTATTATCCATGGAGAGTGATGATGTTGGCTTTTGAAGAAAGAATTTTACTAGGTGCCAGCTTAGCCTTGGCCACATGGACATTCAAATCTTCCATGATCCTTTTTTCCTGTCCTGGCCACCCAGAGGTGAGCTCATGGGTCAGGTTTATCAGGGTTGCAGGAGGCCTTCTTCCTCCTTTTCCTCGGAGGGACCGAAGCCTGGGTGACCCCGCCCCCCTGGGCTGGAAGCCTTGGGTTCTGTTTCTGCCATAGAGGCCCAATGAGAACCATTTTGAGCTGGCTTGGCCTGCAGCTGGCTGTATCCAGCACCTGAAGGGCAAAAGACTGGGCAGCTGACGAAGCCACAGGGGTGGGACAGGCAGGCACTGGGCAGGGTCTCGGGCCAACACTAGGACAAGAGCTGGTCCCAGCCTCTACACACAGAAAAGCTGGCCAGAGGTCACCAATTGTCCCAAGTTTCCCATTCAGATGTCTGGACTGTGGGAGAGCTGCCTAGTTTGAAAGATCACTGTGAAAACGCGTTTTCCTCTGAAGAAACACCTGCGAGGCCTTAATTTGCCTGCTTTGTGGGTGGGGGGTAACCAGCGTTAGAAGTCTGGTTAGTGATGGCATGGGGTAAGCGGAGTTTGGTGGAACATGTTCATAATCCTAGCACCCCAGACACTGAGGCAGGAAGATTGTTATGAGTTTGAAGCCAGCCTGGGCCACAAAGATAGACTGACTTGAGAAAAAGAAAAGAAACAGTCTCATGATGGCGCCAGTAATCTGAGCACTCCAGCTGAGGCAGGAGCTCAAGGTCACCCCAGCTACATAGTGAGTTCAAGGCCAGTCTCAGCTACATGAGACCCAGTCTCAAAACTAACACGCCTTGACACACCTGCTTCTCCGCCACACACCCCATACTGCCAGGCGCCAGAATGACCCAGGAGCACCTCACACAGGAGAGTCAGTATGTGAACTCCTGAGAGCCTAGGGATGCTGGAGAACTTCCCATATGGTCAAAGGACCCCAGAAGGGCCCGGTCTACAAGATTTACCGAACAACCCACCCCCACCCTCCCCAACAAATCATCTCAGACATGGATCCCAGAGGGTCCCCAAGGACGGCTGAAGCGAGAGGAGAGCCTGGATCACATAGTAAAACCTTGTCTCAAAAAAGAAACAAGCCTGGTGTGGTGGTGTGCCCCTGTAATCCCAGCACTTGGGAGGCTGAGGCAGGAGGATTATCACAAGTTGGGGGCCACTCTGAGCTACATAGTGAGACCTTGTTTCAAATAAAGTCATAGGTGGACACAGAGAAAAGTCATAGATGGCACAGGGTTCTCAGAGGACTCCAGATAAAGATATAACTAGATCTCAGATCTGACAAGGGCTTCAGGGCAGCACAGAGGGACACCAGGGACACCCACCACACACACACACACACACACACACACACACACACACACACACACACACACACACACGGGGGGGGGGGGGGGGGGGGGCGCTGTAGACAGCGCCACCTGCTGGTACGATGACTGTGTGAGCACACGGCTCCGGCAAGAAGTACCAATGTGGATTCCGGAACAGCAACCACCACCAGGAGCCCCCAGGGAGAAACCTGCCATTCCAGGAGCATGTACAGTGACCAGTGGTTCATGAGACACCCCCCTCAAACACGACCACCCTGTCCCATATACGGCACAGGGGACTCTGGGGAGGCCCTGGTGAGAGCCGAGGACCCTGGCAGCCCCAGACGGGGCTCCAGGGGCAGAAAGCGGGGTGCTCAGGCGCGCCGGGTGGCTGGCAGCAGCGCGCTGTCGAACTGGTAGGTGAGCTTGCGTTTGACCTTGCGGATTTCGCCCGTCTTGGCGTAGTTGCGCAGCGCGCGCGCCAGCTTCTGGTACGTCATGCGCTTGCGGTTGCCCTTCTGCTGGCCCCAGCGGCGGGCCAGCAGCTCCTTGTGCTTGGAGGAGAACTGGAAGACGCCGGCGCCCGGCTCCACCCACCACACGCACTCACGCATGTCCCCTCTCAGCAGCAGCCCCAGCAGGAACTGGTACAGGCGCAGCTTCTTGCGTGCACCTGCAGGGAATTGGGTACCCACTTTAAGAAGGGGAGTCTGTTGAAGGGACCCCCAGATCTATAGCCCTCTGACACACTTTAGTTTTTCACAGTTGAGTCGGACCTAGTTGGCTCGAACCTATTATTCTAACTACTCCAGAGACTGAGAAAGGGGATCACAAGTTCAAGACCAGCCTGGGCAACTTAGTTGAAACTGTCTTTTAAAAGTAAAAAGAGGGCCAGGTGGTGGTGGTGCACACCTTTAATCCCAGCTCTTGAGAGGCAGAGGCAGCTAGGTCTCTGTCTCTGTGAGTTCGAGGCCAGCCTTGTCTACAAAGCTGTCCAGGACAGCTAGGAATGTTACACAGAGAAACCCTGTCTCAAAAAAATAAAATATATATATATATAAAAAAAGTAAAAAGAAGGATGATAGAGCCCCTTGCCCAGAACCCCCCACCCCAGCAAGGGGCTGGAAATGAAGCAGTATAAAATAGTGGGTTTCTATATGGGAAACCGATGTCCAACAGAGAAATCTGAAAGCCGGTCCGACACAGAGGTACAAGGAGATGGGGACTGGTTGTGGGTAAGTATGGGCTGTGCACAATGGAAACCAAGGCACAGAGAGGTTGATGCCCTTGGCCAAGGTCACACAGCCAACAAGTAGCATGGATTTGGGAACTTCCTTGGGGGGTATTAGTAAGTGCTTAGGGAACCCTGGTTCCTTCAGCCCCTCCCCCGACCCACAGTCAGCATTCCCACCGACTCTCCACCACACATACCTGCCTCGGATCCCCTCCCCTCGGAGCCAGCCAAGAGCGCCTCGTCTGACTCACTGTCCGAGACCTCCAGGGCAGGGCTGTCCAGCAGAATGTCTTCCTCCTCTGATAGCACAGGGCTGGGGTACGGAGCATTCACCAAGGGGCCCAGGGTCTGTGGGAGACCAGGGTCACCTGCACATCACTCCCTCGCTCTCCCCTGACCTCTGCAGCCCTCACAGAGAAGTTAAGGCAGTTGCCCAAAGCGACACAGCCAGCAGATGGCATGGACCCAGGAACTGCCCCCTGCACTGAAGTACAGAGGAGCGACCGGGAGGGTGTCCTTGTGTCCCCCGCCCAGGCACAATCCAGTTCCTTTCGGAGTTGCAGAAGAAATACGAGGTGGGAGATCTCCCTCCAAGCTCTCCCTGCCCCTCCCTCACCTGGCTGACGAAGTCCTCTGAGGGGTACACCTGGAGGCCGGGCCCTGGAGCCTCCAAGCTGGGGGCTGGGTCTAGGGTCCCCACAGGGCTGTAGGCAGAGGGGCCGAGACCATGACCGTAACAGAGCTGCACAGCCTGGGAGTGGGCGAAGGCAGCCGTGGCAGGGTCGAAGACCTCATAGGGGGCGGCGGTGGGGGCAGGGGCGGCCTCTGTCCAGCCCCAGGCGGAGTCTAGAAGAAGGGTCAGAGTCGGTAGCCAAAGGTGGACAGAAGACCCGCTCCCTCAAGGTCCCACACAGAGGAGCCTCTGTGAGCTGTGCAAATCTCTGACCCCAGAATTTGCATGGGGGAGCAGATGGACTGGAGGGGGTAGGGAGGTGGCTTGGGGAGGGGCTCCATGCTGAGGGAGAGCTCCCGTGGGTCTCAGCTCCCCCTCTGTGAACTGAGCCTAAGGTGCTAGGAAGCTGGGGTCACTCACTCACCAGGGCCCCCATCTGAATCTGGGTAACTGAAGGGCTTGCAGCTGTCCAGGTCATAGAAGACACCTTCTGGGTACTGCTGGAGTGAGGACAGAGTCATCCCAGGCCTTGGAGACTCCCCCGTCCCCAACCTTTGGAAGAGACAGATGAAGGAAGGGAGGGCCGACGAGGAGGACAGAGACAGAGGCTGAGTCCATGAGTAAGGGACACCCTCAAGGAACCCCAATAGTTTCCACTATGCAACTGGTACCCAGGAACTCACTCTGTAGCCCAGGCTAGCCCAGGACTTGAAGCGATTGCTATCCTCTGAGTACTGGGGTGACAGGCATGCACCAGTTCATCTCAACAACTCTATGTTGCTTCAGCACAGCCGTGGTAGAGGCAGTGGAGACTAGATCTGAAGCGGGTGAGGGCTACCCCACTGACTCCAGCACACCCTCCTTCCTGTTCATGCCGGGGAGCCAGAGCAGCCTGAGGCAGCTCTGCTCCGATCCCAGACCACAAGCTTCTCAGCAAGAAGGATAAACACACTGTACTGGTGGGCGGCAGACCACGCAGCAAAGGCATTGGACAGGCACCTAACATGCTGTGGAAGGAAAGAGGTTAGGTGCCCAAAAGACCTATGCATGAGTCAGTTAACAAAAACTTCAAATGAATCAACGTAGACTAGATAGGAAGGGACACCAGGGAATGTTCCAGAATGGCGGAATCTTTCTAGCTCTGGGTCTGGCAATGGCTACAGGGGTGTATACAATGAAGACACTCACTGATGCACACATAAGATACCAGTTTTAAACTCCCCAGCACTCTGAAGGCTGAGGCAGGAGGATCATGAGCTTGGTACCAGCTAGGGCTACACTGAGAGACCCTGTCTCGATTAAAACAAAACAAAGCCCAACAAAACTCAAGGAAGGGGGGGCTTCTTGCCACCACAGGAAAGGTCTCATTGTTGGGTTGTGAGTTCAAATATGTCGGGGAAAATAGTTGGCGTCCTAAATACCACAGTTAAAAGACGTAAGATCTATAACCCAAAAGAAGGGGCTGTACTCACAGAACATGAAGTAGACAGGTAGACAAGGTCAAGGAAGTAGCCTCAAGTTTTAGAAAGATAGCAGACAGGTGAGGCGGGGATGGGGGTCTGGGGAGACAGAGACTGGAAACTGAGGCCAGAAGTAGATGATCTTAGAAAAGTTAGTCCCCATGGGCCACACAGGGGCCCGCTACCCCCCTGGGGGCCTCCGACTCACCAAACAGCTCAAGTGTGGGCCTTCCAGCCTGGCAGGAGAGAGACACAGAGGCATGTCAGGGCTGCCCTCGGCCACCTGAGACTCAGTGGTTGTGGGGCCCACAGGGGAGGTGATGGCAGCTGTGATCACCCACCACAGCTCTGCAGTCTGCTGGCTGTTCTTGTGTGCGCCCAGCCTTCCCACAGTCACCCCCACACCCCATCAGGACAGGAAGTAGGGGGCGGGTGCCAGGCAAATGTCCCCCACTACCCTTGGGATTTGCATGCCCAGACACTGGGGGGAGACAAGGAAAGTAAGAGGGAGAAAGTCCCCAGACAGCTGGGGACAGGGTGGCCAGAGCTTGGTTTGAGTGTCTTCCGAGCGAGCCCAGCTGAGACCAGAAGCAATGGACTGAATGAAGAGCAGGGCTAGAAACGGACAGTCTGAAAGGGAGTGAGCAAAGGGACGGGCATTCTCGTGCCCCAGGATGGGCGGCTAGGGCAGTGCCAGGAGCTGAAGGAAACGGTTGGACAGAAGGAAATAGACAAACAAAACTCAAGGGGCAGAGCGCCAGCAATGGAGCCTGCAATGGCATGCAGAGGACAGCACACTTGGGAGGACCTGGGCAGGATGGGGGTGAGTGTCTCCACAGCATGCCATCGCTGGGAACCTGTCTAGGAAGAGCTGATGGGAGAACTGTCCTGTGCAGACAGCGGGACCACCCCCTTATCACCTGCCCTGGGGGCCACAGAAGCGGAGGGTGCTGAGTGGGGTACGAGTCCCAAGTACAGGTCTAGGGATTACCCACTTACTGTGTGGCCTCCAGAGCAAGCATGGTGGTTCAGGCAGGCTGGGCCGGCTCTGGCCACTACCCCTCTATTTATACGTTTTGGCCCAGCCCCCACCCTCCAGGGGCGGGCCACGGGGGCCCTCCTCAAAAATCCCCTCGGGGAGGGGTCTGGATTGCACAACCCTCTGGTCACGTGCCAGGGAGGGTGGGCCTAGGAGCCATTTGGATTTGGGGTTCCCCACCATTGGGGATGGAGGGCTGACTCGGAGGGGTGGAGAGAGTTCTGAGAAAGGGCAATGGGTTGAGGGCTTGCAGGCCCCAGAGTAAGATGCCACAGGAGGGAGCCAATGGTGACCAGGGCAAGATGGCCCGGGGCAGTGAGGCCCAGGGACAGCTGTGAAGACAGGGGATCTCCCAAGGGCTGAGGGAAAGCCCAGGCAGACAGACCACCAGGACCCCATGGTGGAAGTACAGTGTCAGGGAGGGTCCCCTTGCTGCGCTGAGGTGCGGCAGCCGATGTGCCAAGGGCTGCCCGAGGCCTGAAGGAAACAGGACGGCACCCGGTGCCAGCTGGGCGACCACCAGCTCCGTGGGGAGGAGCAGAGCAGGGTGGTGGGTCCTCCTCAAGGTTTCAGAAGGGAAACAGAGATGCCAGCCCTATGTGGGCACAGGCAGAGGCACTGAGGCCCCACGGGATTGTACAGCGCCCGAGCCATGGAGCCCAATCCGTTCCCCGAGACCACAACACACAGCCAGTAGCAAAAAGTCCAAGCTTTATTCCCTGTCCCTGTTGAGGTCACCAGGCCTCAGGGCCCGGAGGTCCGAAACGCTGCAGCAGCCTCTCCTGGTCCTCCAGGTCCTTGCGCACTTTCTTGCGCATGTAGAAGATGGGACAGTCGCGGCTGTGAAGGGTGGTGGTCAGGGGCCGTTCCCAGGACTTTGGCCCCTACCCGCTGCCCACCCAGGGGAGGGGGCTGTTTGCTTAGCGGGCACAGGGAAGCCGATAACAGCAGTGCCCCGAGAGGTAGCCAGCCGTATATCAGCTGTCACCTGGCGTGGGAACCCGCCCCGCCCGCCCGTTCCCTGGGGAAAGCCCGGCCCCACCCCAGGGGAGGCTGTGCGGGCGCCCAGCCAGGCAGACCCTGCCCTCTCTTCAGTGAGGTCTGGGTCAGGAGTCTTGCTAGCAGATGGGGGAGGGCGCACCTGGTGCAGATGACGTCTTCGTGCAAGCTGCCCTGGCAACGCTGGCACTGTGTCCAGAGGCGCGAGAAGCGTTCCTCCAGGGCATTCAGGTGTGACACCTGGGCACACGGTGGGCTAAGCAGGACTGTGGGGTCAGGCCTGCCCAGCTCCGGCCCCTACCTCACTCACCTCCTTCTGATAGAGCTCCGACTCCCGCGGCTGACAGAACTCACACACAGCTCCTGGGGAGGGGTGGGCATCAGCACGGGGGGCTGGGACAGAGCCAGGCCCTAGCCTCCATCCCTGCATCTCTGCTCTTCTCCGCCCGCGGCCCATCCCGGCTTCTGAAAGTCCCCAGAGGCTGGAGAACAAGGGCCTGAGTGTGCGGGGAAAACTCCCCTGGGGAACCCCGGGGCGGGCGAGGACCCCCTGCTGGAGCGCAGGCAGAAGGGAGCCTGTGGCGGAGACCCACCGGTGGCTGTAGGGCTGTGGCTTGGGTCTCACCCTGATGGTTGATCACGGAGCGGCAGCCGATGCAACAGTTGCGGCGCTTGGTGAAGGCCAGGAGGCCACCAACCTTGCTGGTGAGCACGGTTTTGCAGCGTGTGTGGTCACCGCCTAGAGGAGAGGAGCTGACAGCCTTGCCCCTGCCCCTTCCTCGCCCACACCCCCTCCTCGGGGCTCCACTTACGTAGCAGCACGGACTCGGCACGGCCCTCACCCAGAATGGGCTCAAAGATGCGCAGCAGCGGCTTGGCCAGCTGCTGCTCCAGGTAGTACTGAGTGTCGATGGGCAGGCTGTGCTCCAGCACAAACAGGGGGTCCTGTGGGCAGGCTGGGGTTAGCAACAGCTGCAGAGGGGCACGGGTTAGGGGGAACTATGGACACCACCCGCAGGTTGTGATGAAGGGGTGCACCTGGGGGCATGACTCTGGCCTGGGTGGGGGCCCTCAGGTCACTAAGAGTCAGTTTCCCCACATGAGAAGGGCCATGGAGGGGGTGCAGGGGTCAGAGGTCACAAGGCTGAGAACTGGGTCACTGTTCACTGGGTGGCTTGAAATGATAAAAGCAAATAGAAATGCTGGCAGCCTGGGCAGGGAGGGGCGGAGACGGCCCAGCAGCCAGCTCTGTACAAGGAGGCACTAGGCGGTCAGGCCCAGGGGCCTGACCGCCCCGAGGAAAGCAGAAGTGAGATTCTGGGAGGGCCCAGCCCAGGTGGGCCTGACCTCGGACTTCATGTAGGCGGCCACGCCTTTGGCAGCACCAATGATCACATAGGGGACGCGGTCCCCCAAGTTGGGCGCGCTGCCGGGGTCGCGCTTCCTCATCCTGCGGAGAGGGGAGATGGGTGAGGTTTGGGGAGGGCTGAACGGCCCCAGCTGCAGGAGGCTGTGTGACCGCCTGCCCCACCTCTCAGCCAGTTCCACGTGAGCCTGCTTGCCGGCGTAGTCTGCTGCTGCTCGGGTCAGCTCCTTGGTGATGACCAGCTGGGAGATGTCTATTCGGTTGCAGAGCAGGTCCGAGATGACATCTTTTGCATGGGCCACTGCACCGTCAGGATCCCTGAGACGATGGAGGGTGTCACCAGGGACTACTGAGGACAGGGCTGCAACTTTCATCGGCCAGGAGCTAGGGATCAGGCACTATGGGCTGAGCCTGGGACTGGGTAAGTGCAGAGGCAGGAAAGGCCAGAGGCCATCACAGCCGCCAGCCTGATTCACCACCGCCCCACCATCATGCCAAGACACCTGGGTCCCCGGAGCAGGGTGCTGGGCCCCCGGGTCTGAGGGAGGCTGGCTTCTAGGCGGGACCTCACATACCGGTCCACGAGGATTCGGCGCAGAGAGGATGTAACAAGGTTGGCCACCAGGGGACAATTATCCCTGCGCACAGCCTCCAGGCCCTTGCAGTCCATTCTGTCGTGGGTATCAGGCTGGGAGGAGAAGAGCAGGCCAGCATAGCGCTTCTTGCTGATGAGCAGGTATGGAAAGTAAACCTACAAGAGACCCATGAGTGGTGACCCTGTGCCCTTCCCCCGCCCCCAATCCTGAGACCCATCAGAAGCCGGAGAAGCAAAGAAGGGCCTGTGACCTTGGTGGAATGAGCCCTAAGGAGGCCTGATTCCCTCCAGCATCCTAGGAACCTGACTTGACATCACATCACAGTCGTAGATTGGCCCCTAAATCATGGAATCCAGAGCTGAGATGGTCCCCAACCCAAGGACCGGAGCAGCCCGGGGTGCATGTCTGAGCAGCAGGAAGAAGCCAGGTGAGCACTGCAGGGTCCATGCACACCCCTGGTTTGTGCAACGGAGGCCTCTGGCTCAGAACCCAGAACACTGGGCTTCTGTGTCCTAAGAAGGGATACCCAAGAGACTCATGGGAGTGGGAAGCAGGCCCAGAGCACTGCAAGACGTCCACAACCTGGGCACCCCACACTACTGCAGTGTCAGCCTCTGCAGGCACACAAGTACTAAGAGACCATTGCTAACTGCCGAGACCCCGCTGTCTCCAGAGCTGAGTGTGGGACACACGCACCTTCTCAAACTCAAGACCCTGCTGTCTCCAGAGCTGAGTGTGGGACACATGCACCTTCTCAAACTCAAGACCCCTCTGTCTCCAGAGCTGAGTGCGGGACACACGCACCTTCTCCAACTCAAGACCCCACTGTCTCCAGAGCTGAGTGCGGGACACACGCACCTTCTCAAACTCAAGACCCCGCTGTCTCCAGAGCTGAGTGCGGGACACACGCACCTTCTCCAACTCAAGACCCCGCTGTCTCCAGAGCTGAGTGTGGGACACACGTACCTTCTCAAACTCAAGCCGGATGGGTGATGGAAAGTGACTGGATACCCAGTTTGCAGCCTCCCGACCCAGAGACATTGCCTCAGCCACCGAGGAGACACCAAATCGGCACATCACAGAGTCAGTGTCCCCGTAGACCACCTGCCAGGGTACACGTGAGAGGAATGTCTTCTCAACCAGAACCTGCCATGATAGGAAGCCCAAGGACCTTGGAGAGAAGGCAGGTATGACCAGACTCTGACCTTGGCGTTGGCATCGTAGCCATTTTCCAGGGTGTACTTGGACTCCACTAGTTGCTTGGTTTTCTCAATCATCTGACGCCCGAACCCAGTGACACTCTGTTAGAGGCAGAACCAGGGAGAGTGAGGACCCAAACGCTTCATGTTGTGGATCCAACTCTGCAAGGACACACCTCTGCCACTTCCAAGCATCACAGACCATATATCTTAAGTCTATGAAATAGGTGACCACCGCTCCAAAGTGTGCGCATTCTCAGGGGACAAGGAGCCATTCTCTCATGCATAGGAAGCAGGAGCTCTACCACTGAGTCACACCCCAGACCCTCACTGGGGGATTCTAGGCAGGTGCTCTACCACTGAGCCACACCCCAGCCCCTCTCTGGGGGATTCTAGGCAGGGGCTCTGCCACTGAGCCATGTCCCAGCCCCTCACTGGAGGATTCTAGGCAGAGGCTCTACCACTGAATCACACCCAATCCCCCCAACCTCCCACCCTGCAACACACCCCCACCCCCCTCACCCCTGTCGCACTGGGGGATTTTAGGCTGGGGCTCTACCACTGAGCTATATCCTCAACATTCTTTTTATTTCACCATAGGATCTAAGTCACACAGCTTTGAACTCCCTGAAGCCTAGACAGGCCTCTTGCCTCAGACTCATGAGAAGACAGGAATACAGGCCCACACCACCACATCCTGATCTGTCTGTCTCTTTACAAGTTAGGATGAGGCTGGTTGGGTACTGGCGTGAGGCAGGCAGAATGCTTTCTGACTGCCTGGGCTTCTTGTGGTCATGGGGACATCTGAGAAATCCACACCTGCCCTGTCTTTTGTCCACCTGCTCCATGCTGCTTTTCTCTTATTTTATTCTGGAATGACTCCGTAGCTTGCTATCCCATAAGAGGCCATGAGAGACAGACAAGATTATCAAGGGCTCCTTTGGCCTAAGGTCCCAACACCCGCCCCTCCCGGTGGGATGCTAGGAGAGTCCACACAGGAGTGAGAATGGCAGGCAGACAGGTGACTCTAGCCGAGGCAGGTCTGGCTGAGGCCCAGCTCCTGGGAGATGCCCTCTGAGTACCTGGGGCACCCTTCCAGGCCATCAGTTTCTCTGAGCCCTTGAGCCACACCTCAGATCTATGCTTACAAGGTGAGTTAACAGGGACCCTGGGTTACACACGCTTGGTTTGAATCTGGGATGGGGAACTAGAGACGGAGTGAACAGTAACTTCTGCCAGTCACAGGCCCATGCCCTCGTGAGCCGTGCTGTGAAAACCTTGCTCTGGACATCCCCTAGCCAAATGCTCCTGAGACGTTACTCCTCACTGCTGAGAGCCAAGAACTGGGTCTGTGACCTGGTTAGCAGCACCCCAGCTACAGCAGGGTCAGCACAGACCACCCTGGCAGCACTCAGGCCTCACGCTCTCACCGTCAGTCCACTTCTGTCTGAACCCAGGGTCGCCACAGTGGTTAAGGAGATGGGGGCAGTTCTTTCCTATTCCTGTTCCAGCTAGTGCTAGCCAAGGTCCTCACACTTGGGACAGAGGACCCTGGCGCTTGCTGACAGGGTCATCATGTGACCCAGCAAATCCAGCCTGGCTGTGGCACTGGCTGCGCCCCTCCTCCCCCTCCTCCCTTCACAGGGATGTGGAAGAGGTGAACAGAGGGGGCGCTGCTGGGGTAGGGGTGTCCAGCAACCCAGCATCCTGAGTACCCACCTCATCTGGCCATTGCCAGAGCCCTGGGGGCCACTTGTACTGCAAATACCACCTAAGACCAGATTCCCGGTCCACTAGGCCATGGGCAGGGAGTACCAAGGGCGGGTACTCTGGTCTCCGACGACCCTGATATCAGGGTGCAGAGGATGGCCTGACATCCGTGGTTCCTGCCGTACCGGGATACCCTCTGACGCGAGTGACTTCGAATTGCAGGCCACTAGTAACCCAGCCACCATTAGCATCCCAAAGGCTCACCTGGGAGATCTCCAAACATGGTAGCTTGCCCACCTGGGCACCAGTGAAGCCATATACCGAGTTGGCACTCACTTTCAGTGCCAGCTGCCGTCCATCCAAGACCTGCCGCCGCAAGGGGTCCGTCTCCTGAGCCAGCTCAGCCTTGGCCCTAGGTGGAGGCAGGAGGAAGGCTGTTCAAGGAGACCATGGGTCCAGGGGGGCACCTAGGCATGGACACTGGTCAGGTGCCAAATCTCGCCTGCTATGCTGTGCACTGCTCAGAATGCAGGCCCAGCAGGCTGCAGGTGAGCCTGGGAAGGTGCCCCATTTAATGCAGACACAGCTGGAGAAGACCCGGACAAGGTCACCACAGGGGGCCTGAGCACTAAGCCAGGGCCAAGGCTCCCGAACCCACCTCTTCCGGGCACTCAGCAGATTCTCCAGGATCTGGGGCAGGAGGCCCTTCCGCACGGAGGACTTCACAAACTCATCCCCAGTGGGCGTCCTGATGAACTCATCTGGTTTAAGGCTGGGGAAGGAGGAGGCACAGAGACTGGGCTTCGGGCTACCTAGGTCCCCAGTAGCCTGCCTCTCCCCAGGCCTCCCCCCAGCTTCCCCCAGGCCCCGCTTCGGCCTCTCCCGGTCAGCCTCCCCATTACCCCCATCCACAGCCTGTCTCCAACCCCTGACTCCCACGCCTCCTTCTCCCTGGATCACTACTCCTGGGCCTGATCTATCGAGATGTGAAACAGGGCTCAGGGTGGTTTGGAGGGCGTCCTGGATGAAGGCAGCATACCCCAGCTTCTGAGCAGCCCCGGGCCGTAGCAGCGTGGTGTAGCACAGATTATGGGCCATCATGATGGATGGGTATAGAGAGGAGAAGTCCAGGGTGGCAATGGGGACGTCATAGTACCTGAGGAAGGATTTGGGGGAAGTCAACCCCCATGCTGCCCCTACCCTTGGCCCTCACCTTCAAACAGTTTAATATACAGGGCCTCAAGTAGCCCAGCTGGCCCTGAACTCCTCCTGAGTGCTGGGATGACATGTGTGTCCCACCATGCTCGGCAGGGTCCTCACCCTTTGAGGGGCTCGATGACAGTGGCTCCCGTGTAGTCCTCGCCACCCTCAGTCTTCACCACAGGCATCAGCAGCCCCTGGCGCATGGCCTGGAGAGGGGAGGGGTGAGTGTCCAGGTACCGCAAGTGTGTGCATGTGTGTGTGATGGATGTGGCCAACCAGGCGCAGCCACCCACCTGGCGCAGCAGCTGAGACACGACCTTGACCTGCTGGCCTCGGCTGAGCAGGTACCCAAGGGGCACACCTGTGACACGCGCCATCTCCACGTTGTTCACCAGCACCATAAGGCGCTCAAGCAGCCGAAGCGGCAGGAAGGCATCCTTCAGGCAGTACACGGCCAGGCGGCGGCGCGTCTGCTCATTCCCGTTCTAGGGACAGGCATGTGGGGTCAGGGGGCAGGCTAGGGGAGGCCGGGGAGGCAGGGGCGGGAGGACCTTGGTAGAGTGTTGGCACCTGCAGGTCGGTGATGATGCTGTGCTGCACGTCCTCCTTCTGCTCGCCCAGGAAGTGGAAGCTCACAGCATTGAGCGTGTAGGAGCGGAGCTTGTATTCCCGCAGCAGCACCTGGGCGGGGTGGCGTGGGGCAGGGCCTCAGAGTTGCGGGATGCAGCCTGGAGGCTGAGTGCTAAGTGGTGGGTGGGTTTCCCACATACCTGCAGCATGTCCATCTGAACTCGACCCACCATGCTGACCACCTTACTGTCCCGCCGGCCCACCTGCCTCGACTGGAAGGAGGAGTCTCGGATGTTGGAGCGGAGACCAGTCACACGGCCCAGGAAAGGGAAGCGCTCCACCTGGAGAGGGGCAGAGGGCAGAGCCGGTCAGCCTCACTTTGAACCTGACCACACGACCACAGAGCAGGGGACAGGGGCCAGCTACAGCACTCCTGGGGCTGGGGTAGGGCAGCTGAGGGCAGAGACTGCTTGAGTGGGATGAGGGAGAGACCAGGGACAGGGTTGAGAGCTATAGTCCCGGGAAGACTGAGAGACTGGTGACAGGTAGAGACAAGGACTGTGCTGTGGATGTCTTTCTGTACACTGTGGATATGTGTTGCTCTCATTGGTTGAGAAATAAAGCTGTTTGGCCAATGGCGAGGCAGAATAAGGTTAGGTGGTACATTCAAACTGAAGATGGAGATGAAGAAGGGTGGAGTCAGGCAGAAGCTGCGAGCCGCCCCAGGAGAAGCAAGATGTGAGACTAGGTGATGCTGCGAAGCCACGTGGCAAAAACATAGATTAACAGGAACAGGTTGAGTTAAGATGGAAGAGCTAGCCAGCAAGAAGCCTGAGCCACGGGCCATACGGTTTGTAATTAATGTAAGCCTCTGAGTGATTATTTTATACGTGGCTGCGAGAGCACCGTGTGGCCAGGCGCGACCAAGGAACTTCCCACCGCAGGACTGTGCCGGGGAGGAAGACAGAAGGTTCTGAAAACCAAGAGGGGCGCCTTCGGGAGCTGGGGTACAAACTGGCAGAGAGAGGGTCAGGGGAGGTCGGTGGGGTAGGGTGAAGCGCCTGGGACATGAGCGCTGGTGTCTCCACGCAGCTGGGTAACAAGGTCTGCTCAGCCTATTCATTACCAAACTTGCTACAAACGCAGAAAGCAGGAAAATGACAGAGCATATTCTATTTGGGACTAAACTGAACCCCCAAAAGATGCTGGGTCCCCCTGTACATCACCCATGACCCCACTTGCAACAGAGCTGGCCCTTGAAGAAGGATCTAACAAGACTGCAGGGAGGCACAGACGGCCCAAGCAGGTGCAGCCAGGAAGCCTGCACTGGAGCCAGGCTCAGGGGCTGCCCTGGAGCTCACAGAGCACCAGCACCCACACCCTGACACCCGGAGCAGCAGCCGCCAGTGTGCAGCTGGTTACAGTGGCTGGCATGAACAAAGCTCACATGCCCTTTCAACAGCACCCAGCCTTTGCCACCCACCAAAATACCCGCTTCCTTCTTCCAAATCTCCCCCCCCCGCCCCAACACCTTGCCAGTGAATTCTAAAGCAAGGCCCAGCCATGACGGCAGTGATGTTGACCGGGATATGAAGCCTCCTGTCAACATACTTCTGCCTCCAGCTCGAGTGAGGTAAGTTACATGTGGGACTCTAGAGTGGCCAGCCTGCCCACGGTGACACCCTGAGCAGAAGCGGTGACTCCCAAGGGTAGAGGTGTACAGTGCAAGGACGGCCCTGGGGAAAGATCCAGGAGGAGGCTCCCAGCTTCCTCACCTTCAGGGTTTGCGCCCGAGAGATGAGGTATGGGAGGTCAAAGTTCTGAATGTTGTAGCCGGTGATCACGTCAGGGTCCATGGCAAGGATGAAGTTGGCCCAGGCCTGTGGGGGAGCACAGAGGGCCAGCCAGGTTGTCTACTGCCTCAGATACCCTCACTTCCAGAATGTTCAAGACAACCTTGGCACTTGTAAAACTATCACGGAACTCAGGAACATATTTATCCAAAAATGCACAGCCTCCACCCCCAGAGCCATGGTGTCACTACGCAGAAGGGTCGCTGGCACGGCTCCCCGGGGACATGGGCCAATGGGTGCCTGAGGAGGGAGGGGCCACCTGGAGCAGGTCTTCTTCCCGCTCGTAGCTCTGCACTCTGGCACCCAGGATGGGGGCGCAGGGCCGCAGCGTGAGTGCCAGGCGCAAGAACGGCTCTGGCTCGCCCCAGCGCAGTCCCAGGGAACAGATCTGGATCACAGGGTCACGCTCCGGCTCCGGGAAGATGCCTGCAGGGAGGAGGTACACAGGGAGGGGCCTCAGTCCTGCTCCTCCCTTGCCCTAGTGGGCAGCCCCATGGGGTGGCTGATGCTCCAGAGGCTCCAGTCCCTTCGCTCTGTTCTGATCTGATCACTGCCTCTCCCAGCTCCCGGTCTGGCCAAACGGTGAACAATCCACCCTGGTGAATTTGCACTTGGAGCTCTCCCTGTAAGGAGAATTCCTCCCACCCACGCACCCCTCCACAGGGGCCTGAACATCACTGATGTCCAGAGAGAGAGGAGGAGCCCAGGCTCTGGGGACAGACCTTTGCGGCCAGCACACTCGATGTCAAAGCTGAGCACACGCAGTGGGGCAATGCGCTGCCACTGCCCTTCTGGTGGGTGACTGATCACATCTGACCACAGCACATCCACCTCCAGCTGACACAGTGTGGCCTGGGGGAAAGACAGGTGGTGGGCATCAACACTGCGGGGAGCCCAGGTGCCCCGCCCCGCCCCGCCCCAGGGAGCCCCTCACCTTCTTCTCCGTCCTCCGAACATACTTCCCAGCTGGGAGCTCCAACCAGTTGCAGCCCACGATGTCAGCATCCACCATGAACCTGGAAGAGTGGTGGTCAGCGGGCAAGGGCCGCCTGGGTGGGGTGGTCAGCGGGCAAGGGCCGCCTGGGTGGGGTGGTCAGCGGGCAAGGGCCGCCTGGGTGGGGTGGTCAGGGGGCAAGGGCCGCCTGGGTGGGGTGGTCAGCGGGCAAGGGCCGCCTGGGTGGGGTGGTCAGCGGGCAAGGGCCGCCTGGGTGTGGTGGGGTAAAGGGAAGACGGGACGGCACCGGATCTCGAAGTCCACGTTGGCCTCATAGGGCGCGAAGCTTGGGGTCCCCAGGCCTGGCACACGGATACCCTGTTCCAGGAGGCGGCGGGCTGGTGCCACAAGGCGGGGTAGTGCCAGGATGATGCGGAGAAACGGAGAAGGGCCGTGACCATGGTACCCAAACATGCCTGCAGAGAAAGGAGGTTGGCACCCAGTCCCTGGGGTCCCCACCACCCCGCTGGTCCCCAACTACACTCACTCTCACGGGAGCACAGCTCCATGGCCAGCACTGCTGGCCCCGAGAGCTCCTTCCCACCACGCTGGTCCCGGCTGATGGCCGTGTTCAGCTCTCGCTGCAGGTCACTCAGGTGCTCAGCCCCAAAACCTGGTGTGGAAGGCCAGTCAGAAGAGCAAGAGAAGTTCTGGGGTCTAGGGACAACCCCACAGGTCAGGTACACTCACCAGGAGGTGCAGGGGTGTAGAAGTAGGGTGCAAAGCCATGGATATGGCAGCAGATGGAGAAGCCCTCATCGGTGACCCCAAAGGCCCGCAGTATGGGCACTGAATTACGGGATACTGGGGGCCCCCCTGGCAGCGGCACCGCGGAGCCTGGAGAAGTGGTCACAGAACCCCGTCAGGTCCTTAGGCTCATCACTGAAGCCTGGGACCTTGCCCTTCCAAGTCCTTCCAGGTGCCCTCCTCCACCCACAGGAAGGGCTTGCATTACGGTGGAAGTCAGTTTCCCCGCTGTGGGGCTGGAGACAGAACCGGGCCCTTTACTGAGCCACACCCCCAGCCCCTCACTGGGGATTCTAGGCAGGGGCTCCACCACTGAGCCACACCCCAGCCCCTCACTGGGGGATTCTAGGCAGGGGCTCCACCACTGAGCCACACCCCAGCCCCTCACTGGGGGATTCTAGGCAGGGGCTCTACCACTGAGCCACACCCCCAGCCCCTCACTGGGGGATTCTAGGCAGGGGCTCTACCACTGAGCCACACCCCAGCCCCTCACTGGGGGATTCTAGGCAGGGGCTCTACCACTGAGTCACACCCCAGCCTCTCACTGGGGACTCTAGGCAGGTGCTCTACCACTGAGCCACACTCCAGCCCCTCACTGGGCGATTCTAGGCAGGGGCTTTACCACTGAGCTGCGGTAATCCTACCCTACAATGTAATATTCTAGTAACATTTGCTTATGAGTAGGGAGGAGATGCATGAGCCACAACACGTGTGGAAATCAGAAGACAGCTTTGGGAGTTGGCTCTCTCCTTTTACCATGTGGCTTCTGAGGACTGAAATCAGGCTCGGTGATAAGCACCTTTACCTGCTGAGCCCAGTACTCTGAGCCCGGCTCCCCACTGAGCACCCCAACTGCCTCAGTCCAGCCACTGCGGCAGTGACTGTGTGTGGCCACCAGAGTACTGTGTCTGCGTTCCCTGCCAGCTCACCCACATAGTGGTCGATCTCTAGCTGCTGGAAGATGAGGGGCTCCGTGCTGGGGTCCAGGGCACGTAGGTTAGGCCGCAGCCAGCGCGGGTCAATGTCCGCAGTGGAAAACTGCCCTGGATAGACAGGAGGCGGTCCCATGGGTGGTCCTTCCCCAGAGGAGCAACCACCCTCTGCTCACGGAGGAAAGCTGGGTGGAGGTGGCGGGACAGACTGGGGGTCCAGGACTAAAATTGCTCAACCAGGAAGGGCAGCCTAGACACCAGAGAGAATGAGCTGGGACAACATTCAAGTCTAGGAGTTTGAAATCAGCCTGGGAGCCAGCCAGGAAGGACCCCCTGGGGTCAAAGGGTAGCCTGGCAGATGCCAGCCACCTCTCAGTATCTCTGTAACCAGGTGGGGGTCGGGGGGGGGGGCCTACCGCCCACGGTGCCCTCTGGAGGCAGCTGCAGCTCTTCCTCTGCCTCCTGCAGCCGATTCTCAGCCTCTATCTCCTCCAGCAGTGCCAAGTTCTCCTCAAACTGTGATGGTTCATCCTCATCCCAGAGGCCCCCACGAATCCGCTTTGGAGGCACCCCAGGGCCTGGTCCTTGTCGCCGCTTAATATCCATCCTGTGGGCAAGCTGGGGTTCAATGGGGTCTACGTAGACCTCACTCCCCACTCCCGTTGTACATCCACCATGGCCCCAAGTCTTTTCCTGTGCGGCTTCCACCCACAGGTCTGGCATCCCATGCTCGATGGGCCCTTCACCAACAGCTGGCCCCGCGATGCCCCTTCCTCACCATCCCCATTCCTCCCTCACCTTGTGAGCTTAAGCTCGTCCGTGCTCTCCGCCCTCCCCACATCCTCGCATCCCCTTCATTTTCCAGTCCCTTTACCCCGCGCCTTCACCTACCCAGGCACCCACCACGACCAAACCCAGGGGTGGTACCTTCTGCAGTGACTTCTGTTCACAGAACCCAGACTCCAGTGGTCAAACACAGTGCCGCCACCCTAGCCTTGCCAGGCCCCTGCCAGCTCCACCTTCCCACATGGTGCAGGACACACCGTGATTAGCCCTAATGGTTGAACTCTGAATGGAAGCCATGCCACTCATCCATCAGTTACAGTCTGGGTCCATGGTATTCTACGAGACTCACGTGCTGAAAGCTTGGTCCCCAGCTGCTAACATGGCGGGGACATGAGCAGCCACACGAGCGACTCTCTCGTCACTGGATGAGTCCACTAATGGACTCATAATTCACGTTCACTTGTATTGTTTGGGTTTTTGTTTTGTTTTGTTTTTGGTTTTTGGTTTTTCGAGACAGGGTTTCTCTGTGTAGCTTTGCGCCTTTCCTGGAAGTCACTCTGTAGACCAGGCTGGCCTCGAAATCACAGAGATCTGCCTGCCTCTGCCTCCCGAGTGCTGGGATTAAAGGCGTGCACCACCACTGCCTGGTCATGTTCATCTTTGGATGTGTGTGGGTCAGAGGTCAAGCCTGGGTGTCATCCTTCAGGCACTGCCCACCTTGTTTTTTGAGACAGGGTCCCTCTCTGACTTTGAGTTTTCAAGTAGCCTCGGCTGGCTGCCACCTTGCCCCAGGGGGCTGCCTGTCTGCTTCCCCAGTGCTGGGGTCACAGATGGGCCACTACTCCGGGTTTCTCCCCTGCATGCTGGGGATCGAACTCAGGTCTTCCTACTTGTACGGCAGGCCCTTTACCCACTCCACCATCTTCCCGGCCCCTGTACTCAGAAATAGAAGCATGACCAGAAAGTGCTAGAGACCCGAGAGGAAGCGGTTCTCTGGGGACCTGGCTTTGAAAGGATGGCTAGTTCCCAGTCCTCCTTCCCAGAAGCCCCTTGCTTCTGTCACAAAGCAAGCAGTTCTGCTCCCCACCATGTGCTCTCCCCATGGGCTGAGAAGTAGCACAGCCCAGTAACACAAACTGAAGCTCTAAGCCAAATCAACCCTGGCTGCTTCTCAGGTCTGAGGAGGCAATGGGAAGTCTAACACCACCATCACCAGGAAGCAAGTAGACCTGGACGCTTGAAACACCCAGGAGCAAGGACTAAAGAACCAGCTCCAACTCAGCTGTCCCTGTCACGCCCCCCAATCCAGTAGTATGTACAACAAATGAAGCATACAGCAGGGAGGGGGGCTATGTACGTCTCCTCTCAACTGCAGCCCAAGACATGTCTAGAGTCCCTAGCCGCACAGTTATTTTGAAAGTGGTGCGGCCTGGCTGGCCAAAGCGGATCACTAGCTGGTACTCTTCTCTGGCTCCATGCCACCCCTACCATGGCTGAAACCCTGACGACCAACCACAGAATCTGCAGATAAGCATACTGCAGACATGGATGCGACTGCAGACTGGATGGGACTGGATCTAGGCCAGATGGGCTGAAGAGGTAACTGCTATGATTCAAGTAAAAAGTATCCAAAGTCAGGTACATGAGGGCCTGAGGGGTGAATGCTCATGACCTTTGCAGGCTTCAAGCTCATTTAGGAAAGTCCATGAGTGTGGGTCTGCTGAGGAGGCAGAGAGCACCCCACATGAGTGCTGGAGCGTGCGGGAAAGTGCCAGCGCAGGGACACCAATGGCAGTGTTGACAGGGGCCGCTTCATTCTACTTTTATTTCAGCCCTCTGGAGTCTATCATAAAGGAAAGACGAACACACACACACACACACACACACACACACACACACCCCTTCATATATGTGTTCTTGAGTAGGCAGGCTGAGAACAAGGGGATACTGGAAACATGGAGTAGAGTCATACCCAGCAGGGAGGCCAGGCAGCTGCCCCAGGTTCAAGTTAACCCCTGCCCACTCCTGAAGATCACCCCACATCCATATAGAAGACTCCACTACTTAGGGTGGTCTGCAAGGTACGTGACCAGGCCCACCCAGACAGGAGGCTGTTGTCCAGGCTGCTCAGGACCTTTGGATAGCAATGGTGAATCAGCTTGGGTCTTTCTTGTTCTAGTTTTGGGGGCTTAGCTGGGCCTAGTAGTGTAGAGCCACCTCAAGCAACCTAGGGCACTAAGGAAAGAGGGCCACAAGTTCAAGGCCAGTCTGGGCAACTTAATATGACTGTAAATCAAAATAAAAGCAAAGGGGCCAGGTGTGGTGGCACTCACTTTTAATCCCAACACTTGGGATGCAGAGGTGAGCAAATCTCTGTGAGTTCAAGACCAACCAGGTCAACATAGTGAGTTCTAAGCAAATCAGGAGCTAGTCAGACCTTGTCTCAAAGGAAGCAAGCAAACAAACCAAACATACACACAGCGAGAGAGAGAGAGAGAGAGAGAGAGAGAGAGGGGGGGGGAGCACTGGGTTGTGGCTCAGTGGTAGAACACTTGCCTAGAAGCCCCCAGTGAGGGGCTGTGGACATTTGGTGGGAATGGGGTTTCCTTTTGGGGTAATGAAATGTCCTAGAACTTGACAGGGATGATGCTCTACACATACTAAATATACTCCATAGGGCTGAGCTGTTTGTTTCAAGATGCTCAACTTCATGCCAATGCAAAAGGAAAGTTCACACTACCACTTACACAACAGTGCAGAACACACGCAGGCACCTAGAGCAAAGCTGTTCACACTGTGGGCCACAACCCCAAGTGAATTCGGGGATGTGAAAAACTCCCAAAGCCAATTCAGAATCAAACAAGCGATGACCCCAGTATTCCTGGCAGTGGCGGCCTTCGCTGCAAACGCACACGCTGCCCACTCTGCCTGCTGCGACACCACCAGCGCATGTAGAGTCACCATCTGGGTTCAGCTGCGGAAGACAAAGACAGCATCCCCACTGCCCCGTCATGCATCAACTCAGCATATCTGGTGTAGTGTGAGAATATTTGGCTATAAAATGACGGGCAGCGGGGCACCCACCCAAATCCTGTAAACCGCCCTCATGAGTGAGGCAGACTTGCTTTGAAAACCAAAAACCATGGCCCAGTGCTTGACATGCCATTGCAGGCTTTCCTACAATACAGCCTGTAAAAAAATGAGGCTGTTCTTAATCCCGGGTGATAGGATTGCGTACCTGTATTCCAAGAAGGTTGGAAATCAACAAAACTTGCATGTGGCATGCACCCAGGCCAACTTCAAGGAGTTTGTTTTGAGACCTGAAGTTCTTTTTATTTTTTTGGTATTTTAAATCAGGGTTTCTCTGTGTAGCCCTGGCTGTCTTGGAACTTGCCCTGTGGACCAGGCTGGCCTCAGACTCGGAGATCTGCCTGCCTCTGCCTCCTGAATGCTAGGATTAAAAGGGTGCACCACCACTGCCCGGCCAGAGACCTAAAGTTTTTAGACACTCAACAAAACAAAAACGTGTCAGCAGGACCTGCGAGGGTCCCACGTGTGCTGTGCCTGTGACAAGACCAGCATACTTTCCTTATGGAGGAACAGAAAGTCATGTGAATGTGTGGAAAGCACATCCACAGTAGAAAAAAGAACATAAAACTTCTTGTGAGTAACAAAATTCAAGGCTTGCTCTGTGTGTGTGTGTGGGGGGAGGGTGTGAAGCAGAGGGAGACCTGGTGGGAGGGGAGGTAGGGGGAGGACAGGACAACCGTAACACGATAAAAATGTGTTCTGTTCCCAGCACTGCCACACAACTCTTTAACGCCAGCTCCAGGGCTCGGCCACCCTCTTCTGGCCTCAGGGGAGCTGCACACACACAAACAACTAAAAATAAAATAAACCTTCAAAGAAAATTCTTAGGGGCTCAGCAGTCAAGAGCATGGGCTGCTCTTGCAGAGGACCTGGGTTCAGTTGCCAGCACCCAGCTCACAGCCATCAGTAACTCCAGCTCCAGAGGACCTGGCAGCAAGGGTCTCCCTCTGCAGGTACTGCATGCACGTTGTACACATATGTATACACAAGCAAACACTCGAAGTATAAATAAATCAATCTTAAAAAGTTCTTGGGCAAAATAACTCCTGAGAACAGCCACAAGACTGCTTGCTTCCAGAGTGAGGAGACTGATGGGATCTGAGGGCGTATTAAGGAATGTTCTGGAAGATGTTTGCCTTCCGCACATCTGTACAGTTGACTAAATCACACCTCAGTCAAAAAAGAAAAAGCAAAGGCTGCACGCAATTCTACATACGAGACCTGACCCTAATAGGTTGGGTCATATGAAGAACCTGCTTTTACAAGGTTATTTCCAGTACCATTGTTTAAAATCCCTAAGGACTGGAAACCACCTAAATGTCTTCCCCAGGGGGACAGTTTCAATAGAATCCGTTAGTACCATTCAATGGAGTACTATGCAGCTGTATAAAGGAATGAGGAAGCCATAAGGTGATAGGAAATTTCTCAAAGAGGCTTTGTCTCTTGTAGGTAAGCCAAGGTGTGGGATGGTGTGCTTCTGCTTTTGTTTTGTGTTTTAAAAAGACAAAGACATCTAAGGAAATGATTAACCTACAGCTACCTGAGAAGCTGAGGCAGGGGGATCAGGAGTTCAAGCTTAGCCCCACGAATCATTGCAAGATCAGATTTTAAAAAGGTGGGGAGTAAGGATCTGGATCTGGAAAAAGGGCTGAGGATGCCATGTCAGGCCCCAAAGTATAGAAGAAGCCCCGACACAGTCCCAGGAAAGCAGGCCGCTGCGGCTAAGGACTTCTTCGTGTTAGGAACTGCCTGCACTATCCCACGCTGAGCCGACTGCTCTTCGGGACTCTGCCTGGAGTGCCGATGGTGAAGTCCAACAGAAAAGACAGGCACATGTGCTGTTCTAAAGAAGCCCTGGGCACTCCAGACCCCAAAGGAGGGGCATGGCTCTGCAATGCACAGGAAATGAGTGCACCTCTCACCAGGCCAGGTAAGTGCAGACACACTTCTAGACAGTGGGCTGGCCTTCAGGGAACAGAATGGGAAGCTGATGTTACAAGGGACAGCTTTGCCCATGTCACTCACTACATGCCTCCCAGACAGTGGTCTGGTGTTACCATAATCCAAGCTGTAAACCTCAGGGCAAATTCAAAGCCAGCCAGAGCTATAGAGCATCGGCAGGGATGTGGAACGTAACACAGCAGGGCCCTACCACGAGTCACACGCCCCTCATTGGGGGATTCTAGGCTGTACGACTGAACTACATCCCCAGCCCTCTTTTTATTCAATTTGAGAGAAGATCTGACTAAGTTGCCCTCTTTTTATTCAATTTGAGACAAGATCTGACTAAGTTGCCCTGACAGTACCAGAACTCGCCATCCTCCTGTCTCCAGAAGCTGAACAATTGTTTACGTTTCAATTCACTTCTCCCAGGGTTGCCAGATCCAAGTACTTCTGAGCCTCCCCTGGAGGGCTGGCACTCAAGAATCTCCCATTCCCACGAACTGCTTCTGTCATCCCAGTCTCCCCTAATCCTGGGCAGGGATGCTCCCCTGACAACCACCTT
This sequence comes from Peromyscus leucopus, assembly GCF_004664715.2. Taxonomy (NCBI): domain Eukaryota; kingdom Metazoa; phylum Chordata; class Mammalia; order Rodentia; family Cricetidae; genus Peromyscus; species Peromyscus leucopus. Next base: position 166,133,952 of record NC_051063.1, read on the forward strand.
GGAGACACAACTTTCCCCTTCCCCTCAGGACATATTTGGCCGCAGATGCAAACCCCACCCACTCACAGGATGCTCTCTGAAGCTGCATCAGCCTGCAGTGCAGGTGTGTCTCGGCTCCCACACTGTGGTTCCTAACACAGTAACCGCTCATTTCCCCAGGACACCTCACACACCGCTAGCTTCAGGCCTGGTTCCTCCTCTGGGCCCCTCTAGTGAGGCTGCTCTGGGGCTGTGTCTCAGCTCCCCCAACGAACACCAGACTGGGTAAGCAGGCTGCCCCAACCCAATATCAATTGGCTTTTTTTAAATTATTATTACATAAAGCATCACATGGGACCCAGTGAGACAGCAGAGATAATGGATAATGGTGCTTGCCTAACAGCCTGAGTTTGATCATGGGAAACCCATATGGTGGAATGAGAGTAACTCCATGAAGTTGTCCTCAGATCTCCACGTGGGCACCACGGCACACTTGCGCACACACTAAATATAAGAAAGGCAGGCATTCCAGCTCCGAGGCATTGCTTTTTCTCCCATTCCTTTTATTATTATTATTATTATTGCTATTATTTGGCTTTTCGAGACAGGGTTTCTCTGTGTAGCCCTGGCTGTCCTGGAACTCACTCTGCAGACCAGGCTGGCCTTGAACTCGGAGATATATCTGCCTCTGCCTCCCTAGTGAGGGGATAAAAGGCGTGGGTCACACGCCCCGCCCATTCCTACTTCTTTTTGGACTTCCTGATGCTGTCGCCTGGCTTCTAGAACAGCGGTGCCCCGCAGCTCCCGCACCTCTAAGGCCGGGCTCGCGCGCACACCGAGGAGCTGTGTGACCCGGGACAGTCCCACGCGCCCCGGCCCCTCAGCTCCAGGGATCCCCTGCGCCGCCAGCCCTGCTCTGTCCTGCCCGCGGCTGCACATAGTCAGCGAGCCCTCCGCTCGAGCCCTCCGCTCACCGGCCGAGCGCCCCATTCCCTTCTTCCTTACTCACCCGCACCAAACAGCTTTTCCCGCCACAAAATACGCCGCCGTGACCCCTGAACCCTGTGCGCGCAGGCCCAGAGCTACGGCGCGCCCGCTGGGCCCCGCCCCTGGCCCGCTAGGGCGGGCAAAGCACAGCCCTCTCCCTAGCGGATCCCAAACCCCGCCCTCCTACGGATGGCCCCGCCCACCTACGGATGGCCCCGCCCACCTACGGATGGCCCCGCCCCTCGTGACGCTACGGCCCGAGGACACGCCCCCAGCGACCTGGCGCAGTCGTCGCGGCAGACCTGCGGTTCCCGAGCGCTCCCTGCAGAAAAGTGGGAAGACTGCCGCGGCGGGTGCTGCCCTGCTGCCTACCTACCCCGTCCTACCTGCTAGAAAAGGCTCTTTCTCAGTTTCCTCTCCACACCTTCCCCATAAAGCTGCTCTCCCTTTCCCTACAGCTCCACCCACCTTGCCCTCTGGCCTCCAGAGCCCAAGCTGTGCTGTGTAAGGAAGGACGCCTGTCCTCTTGTGCACCCCATCCCCACCCCGTGGTCTGAACCTAGACCAAGAGCAAGCAGTCACCTGGGCAAGGAGGTGGCCCACCCCTCCCACTTCTCACACTGGGCTCAGGGCTGGCTTGTACTCAGACTTTATTTCCTTGGTTTTGATTTTGTTTTTATTAAATAAAAGGGGCAGAAGAGGGGGACCTGTGGTCTCCCAACTGTGGGGAGACACCAGCCCTCACCTCTCCACTCAAGGTGCATGGCGTGGTAGGCTGAGGTGTAAGCTGGGTGGGAGGGCAGCTGGGAAGGTCAGAGGCTAAGACCTGTGACCCTCACCCCTCCTGGAAGACTCGGTGGGTGGGGAGGGGCCTCCTGATGCCAACTGCCCCTGGGCTTGAGGCTGAGCACCTCAGAGCTGGGCCGTGACCATGTCCTCCCACCCCGTGAGGAAAGGCAAAGCGTCCATCTGCAAGAAGATGCCACCAAGCTGGGGCACTCATGGCGGCCCCTACTCATGTACGTCCCAGATCTCAGAAAGCAAAGGCGGCAACTTCTTGTCCTGGAGCCGCAATGCAAAGACCTGCTCCGAGTGCACAGAGCTCAGGGTGCGCAGGCTCACCAGCTTCATGAGCATGCGTGGGAAACGGAGCTGGTCCTACAGGGGAAAAAGAGGCAGGTAGGTGCTGCGGGGGAGGCCCGCTGAGTCTAGAAAGCCAGTACCGTGAGTGGTCAGACCAACCTCGAACCCAACCCAGAGGCTGGGACATCTCTGACCTCATAACAGCAAAATGTGGCTGACTGAGACCAGGATCTGAGAAGAAAGGCAGACCCCAGGCTCGGCATGCCCCAACGTGTACCCCCCGACCCCAGCACCAAGCCTGCCCGCCAGGGATGGCAGCTCCCATACCTGCGGCCGCTTGATGCGAGTATAGGAGAGGAGCGCCTCCACGTAGGGCTGCTGCAGCGCCTCCACGCGGCTGGGCTCCTGCACGTTGGGACGGTCCGCTGAGAAGATGTTGATGGCAATGAGCAGGGCATACTCTGCATCGTCCAGGCCCAGCCGGCGCATGGCCCGAGAAAACTCGAAGATGGGATTGATGAACTCCACCTGCAAGCCTGCAAGAGTGGCGCTCGGTCCCAAACCAGCTTTACACCCTGCCCCTGGTCCCGGGTACTCAGACGGTAAAAACAGGAACGGTTACTCCTGCTCCCTCCCAGTGCGGACCCTGTGAGTGTCTGTTACATAGCAGCCATACCGAGACGGCACCCACAGCCTTTCCCTTCCACAGACCCTGGGAGGTCACATCCTCTCAGGTCCCAGAATCTGTCCTCATGGAGGCAGAGGGAAAGGAGGCAGGCTAGGCCACACTGTAAACCCCCAGGTACTCCCACTGCTCAGACTCAGATATGCTGACTTACTCCTAACTATTATTAAGTGTACCTACTGTGTGATTTACAACCCAACCCAACACACCCCCTCTCTGTAAAGGATAACAAATTCTAGGCTGCCCTGGGATACTGAACGCTAAGCCCTGATGCTGGACTGTGCTGATGGGCACAAATTCAGAGCAAGGTAGCCAGTGCCTGGGAGAGAGGATGGACCAAGGCAAAGGAGGATGGAGGTCAGGTCCTGTCCTGGCAGAGGGAGTATGGGAGCTGATGGGAGCACCCTGGACTGCTGTAAGGACAGACATGTTGGGAGAGTAGCAGCAGAGAAGCACCAGTCCTTGTGAGGATCCAGGCAGGAGTGGCTGAGCCTGGGGCCAAGCCGTGCAAGGTCTGGGGGTGGGATGCCTAATGTCCTTTCCAGCCCTACCTTCCTAGGCCTGACTGCCTGGGGCTCCATATGGTTACTTCAAGCCTGGCTACAGGGCCTTTGCCCTAGGATCCTCAGAGCAAGTTCTTTCCCCCAACACCTGCCCTGCTGAGCTCACACCGGAAGAATCCTAGGACTTTCTTGTATAGTGGAAGGGCTGGAGCCTAAAGAAGGAAGACAGGGTTGGGAGTGGATGCCTAAGGATACTGAAAGTCATCCTGGGAGAAGTGATGGGAAGCCCAAAGCTGAGTGAGCAAGCCTCTGCTCACTCTGGGTGGCAATGGGCAGTGGCACGCTGCCCCATCCTCGGCCCAAATGTCTTACACCCAGGCAGACAGCCAGGGGAGCTCCCCAGGACAGAGCCCCGTGAGTCAGCCTTAGCAGTGGGTACTTCTTCCTAATTTCCTACCAGAGTGCCAGCTGACAGCAAAGACTTCCCATGCATCTGGCTTTGATGAACATGGTCTTGCCAGTGCCCAACCTGGAGGTCCAATGGGGCAGAAACACCAGGACTGAGCCAGTGCCCTCCACAAACCTGCGCGGTGGAAGTCATCCTTGCTGTAGGTGAAGTCCTTCAGGAACGTGATGCACTCTGTCTCGTGGTTGTAGCGTCTGGCTGTCTCCAGCAACATGATCTGAAGATGATAAGGTACAGGGCTCTTCAGCTGCCCCAAAGTCATATGTGCTAAGACCAACTGCCTGCCACCCCTCTGCCAGGCCAGACAGTCCTGGCTGTCCTTCCTCCAACTCTGCCACCCACTGCCCCATCCAAGGACACTTGCCCCACATAATTACGAGGCACCAGCCGGCGTTTTGACTCTTAGGGCTTTGCATACAGTCGACACTCAATACTGCCTCACTCTCCTCGCTTTGGCTCAAATAGCCATTCCTTTGAAGTCTTAAGGGAACATTTCCTCTTTAACAGTCCATCTGACCTCATCCTCATCATTCTCTACCTCAGCCTGTTTCCCTTTTCTCCCCGCTGGCTCACTGGCCGCTCTAGCTCTCTCGTTAGGACCGGAACACTCCTGCTCACCACACCCCACAAGGGTTAGGACCGACTCGCACTACATCCAGCTCTGGTCTCTGTCCTAAAGCCTGGCCATTACCTCAATGGTGGATGCCTTCAGGAGAGCGATCTGGTCCTCCCGGCCCAGCTGCAGGAACCCTGGCACCTGCTTGGCAAAGTCCACAATCTCCTGGACCGAGATGATGGCCAGCTCGGTGAAGTGGGCAAAGCGCTGCTGACGAGCATCCCGGGACTGAGGGTCTGCACCCAAGGGCCAAGGCTGAGACAGGAGACCAGGGTCACATGGGACTCGCACGCCCTGCGGAACCCTCCCCGGCCGAGGGGCTCCGCCCCCGGGCTGCGCAAGGCTGGGCTCCGCCCCCTGGGCTGCGCGAGGCCGGGCTGCGCGAGGCAGTACCGTGACTTTGGGCTGGTCGGAGAAGGAGCGTTTGTTGCACTGCAGCTGCGCGGCGACCAGCTGCTGGATCATCAGCTCCTGTGCGGCCGTCAGCTGGACACCTTCTCCGTCCCCAGAGCCACTCACTTCCGAAGTGCCCGGGGAGGCTACAGGCCGGGCCGTGCCGCTTGACGCTGGCTCAGTCGCGGGTGGCTGCTGCTGCTGCTGCTGCTGCTGCTGCTGCTGCTGCTTCTGAATCTTTTTCTTCCGAATCTGCTCCTCAGAAAGCACGCCTGCAGGACAGCCAGCCTCAGTGGTGTACCCCACCCACCTTCACTTACTCCTCCCCTCCCAAGAGGCCCCCTTCTCCCCTCCCTGGACTCACACTGCTCCCGCATGCCAGCCTCCTTGCATTTGCGCAGCCGACAGAGCTGGCACTTGCGCCGCATGAAGGCGTCCATCTGGCAGGTCCCACTGCCCCGACAGGCATAGCGCCCGGCCCCACCGTGGACCACGCTGCGCCTGAAGAAACCTTTGCAGCCTTCGCAACTGAGCACATTGTAGTGGAAGCCCGACGCCTTGTCCCCACACACGCGGCACAGCTCGTGGCCCAGCATCTTCGGGGCCGGACCCTTCTTCCGCTTGCGCTCCGGCTCATCCTCTGGCTCTAAGATGACTTGGGGTGAGCAGAGGCCATGAGAGAGAGAGTGACAAAGAGAGACAGCAGCCTGGGGACAGGCCATGGGAGGTCCCGAAGTGAGGGTGTGAGGACAGGGCGGCAACACCAAGGGCAAGACAGGCAGTCGGTAGGCCCCCAGAAGGAGTCCGAGGAGTCAGAGGCAAAGGAAGGAAAGGCCCACCTGTCTCCCTGTCTCACCTACGATGTAGGCAGAGCTGGACCCTTCGGGGCCTGGAGGGGCATCAGTCTCCTGCCCCTCCTCCTTGATGGTGGGCGAAGCGGAGGAGGTGCTGGGCTGAGGGGAACCATTCCCTAGAAGAAGGAAGAGGGACAGTGAGCTTCTCCGGCACCGTGGGAGGGGCCCTGCAGCGGAAGTGGGTCACTCACCAGGCACCGGTGTATCCAGAGAACTTGTGGAGGAAGACATGGTGGGTCACGAAGCAGCCTGTCGGACACAGGGAACCCAGCCAATTACAGGTCAGGATAAGGGTGCTTCTCCTTCCAACACTCAGGACTCCTCTGTGATATGATCTCACGCAGCCCAGGCTAACCCAACTACGTGGCTGAACACCTTGAACATCTCCTGCCTCTGCCTGCCACATCCTGGACCTCATTACCCTACACAGTCTTGGGATACTCGGCACTCGTGCCTCAGCCAGCAAGTGCTGGCGTTAGAGGGCTGTGCCACCACACCTCAGTGTTTCTACTTCTGCACATACGCCCAATTCTAGTCCCTCACAAACATCTGGCCGATTTCAACAATGCCCGCCCACTTCAGCTCCAGCCCAGCCCACTCCCTCCTCCTCTCTCTGAATCATGACCTCCCATGACAGTTTCCACTGCTTTAACACTAAGGGAGACCAGCAATCTCAAGTTCTTCTTCTGTGCCACCCACTGCGCTATTTCAAGCAACCCTAACTTTGACCAGCCCCTCCCATCAGGCCACAACCCATACCCTCCTACCATAGGTTTCTTCAAGGTTGTGCCCCCAAACAGCCCCCAGATCTTACCCCTCCCATCAGGTCCCTCGGCCTTCCCTCCCCACTCTTGGGCAAATACCCAAAGTTTTCCCGGCTCCTGTCTAGGTCCCGCCCATACCATTCCCCAGAAGCCAATCATAGGCTTTTAGATGTCACGCCCTCCACGCGCCTGCCTCCAAGCTCCACCCACTTAACTCTAGGCCCTCCCCTTAGGCTTCCACTATTGCACGGGCTGCCTCCTATAGCCAACCAACTTCCCAATGCCACGCCCCCGTTAGTGTTCAGGCCACGCCCCCTGCTCTCCAATCGTACTTTCCCTATCCATGCCCTCTCTGCACCCCTAAGCCCCGCCTCCGCAATGACCCAGGCCCCACCCCAGAGAGTAACGACCACCGCTCAAGAACCTTCAGACTTCAGCTACACCATGCCCCGCCCCATCTGTGCCCCGTTCACCAATCATATGCTTCCCCTCCACCATGCCCGCCCCCTGGCGCCACGCCCACCTCACTCCAAACCCCGCCCCTCTCCGAGCACCAGGGGGAGGCGGGGCTCATGACTGCACTGGCGGTCTTGAGGCGGTGGGGCGTGGGGTCGCCAACTCCGTTGCCCTGGAAACGGCCTCGGAAGGCGGGAGCTGCGGCAGAGTGAGGGAAGGAGGCGCGCGCTGAGCGGGACCCGCGGCAGCCCGCGCACCCGGCCCGGCCCCACCCGCTCGGCCGCCCCCTGCGCACCTGCCTCTGTGTCCGCACCCACAGTTGCTCCCCTCGGCACTTCGGAAGTAACTTCAGAAGCCTGGGAGGAGCTCGGAGCAACAACACTGGCTGAGCGCAAAGCAAAAGTAACTTCGCCACTTCTTCCGGCAACCCCGCTGCACGTCACTTCCGGAAATAGGCGGGCCGGGAGGGGTGACAGACTTCCGGTCTGCCCGGGAGCCACCAAATGAGTGGCCTCGTCCGGAAGTGGCACATTTACCGGAAGTGTATCTCTTTCGGTAGTTCCTCTCTAGGACTCTCAGAAAAATGTTCCGGAAAGTTATTTTGTTTCTTTTCACACATGACCAATGAAGCATGTTTTTACCTTTTTGAATTGTCTAAAGTTCTCTACTTTTGTATCAGTGCTGCACGGTTGGTTTTTATTTTTGTTTTGATTTTCGAGACAGGGTCTCATATTCCAAGGATGACCTTGAACTTTTGATTTCCTGCCTACACTTCCCCATTGCAATAGCAGATCCACTTCCAGCCCTGCATATTGGTTCTAAATAAGTTAAATTTGGGGATGACAAGACGCTTCAGCAGGTAAAGGTGCTTGCCACTGGGTCTGAGGACCTGAGTTCAATTTCCTAATCTCACATGGTGGAAAGAGAGAACTGACTTCCCAAAATTGTAAGCACCTCGCCACACGTGCTTACTCAAACACACACATGCATAAATAAATGTCATGAAAATAAGTTCACTTATAGCAGTGAATCCAAAACTAAACCCAGGGTGTTACATGTGCTAGGTAAGCATCCAGCCACAGCTACAGCCTCAGCCCCTCACAAAATAAAGCTTCTGTTAGGTCTCAAACCTAGGACAAACAGGCAAAGTTATCTATTTAACATACCAAAGTCGACCTGGCAACCAGGTTCTCCCAGCATCTCTCAGTCCCTATCTGGGACTGACCACAGGGTATGGCTAATATACCATGCTCCCTACCTCTTAATCCCAAGACTAAGATGGGAAGAGAAAGACCCAAATGGTCAAGTTAATTCAAGCAAGCAATTAATCAAAGCAAGCTTTTTTTATCTGTGTACACTGGCTACCTCCCCCTAAGGTGGGGTTTGAGTGGTCAGCCATGGATGTGAGGAAGACAAGGCTTTTATGACTCAGAGGTAGGGAGTTTCCAAATGGGGGATTTGGTAGGCAAAATAGGCGGGGCTAAAGGAGTAGAAACTCATAACAAGTTAGTCCTAAGGACCTCTTAAAACAAAGACAAGGTTGTAAGGTGGGCATAACAACAGGTAGTCATAACAACCTTTAGAAAAAAGGTAGGGTTGTGAGATGGTTATAAACAGCGTTTTGAAACAAAGACATGATTGCCATTCCTGGAAAATGCAATATAGATCCTTTTGTAGTTAAGATTACAGGTGGGTCATAGCCGAATCTTTGAGAAACAGGTTTAATCATAAACAGGAATGAGCCTAGTCTGTCTTTACTAAAAAAACGGCTTTTAAGGCTGGTTCTTCATACCCTAAACTTCTCCAGTCCAGGGGCTGGACTGCCTGTCCCTATAATAAACCCGCCATTTTGGTTACCCAGGCCTTTTATTCATCTACCCTTTACTCTCCCTGCTCTCCTCTCTCCCAGTCTGTCGGAGTTAGGGTTTCTATTGCTGTGAAGAGACGCCATGACCACAACAACTCTTTTTTTTTTTTTTTTTTTTTTTCACAACAACTTTTTTTTTTTTTTTTTTTTTTGGTTTTTCGAGACAGGTTTCTCTGTGTAGCTTTGCGCCTTTCCTGGAACTCACTTGGTAGTCCAGGCTGGCCTTGAACTCACAGAGATCCGCCTGGCTCTGCCTCCCGAGTGCTGGGATTAAAGGTGTGCGCCACCACCACCCGGCTTATCCTATCATTTCTATATCTCCCCCCATTCAATAATCTACCTCTTATCTATCTCCTATTTTTTTCTTCTTTTTTTTTCAAACAAGAACCCTGAATCTAATCTCCTTTGTTTAGCTTTTTTTCCTGACCATTATCAATTAACAACTCATAATCAACCATCCTAAATAATGACAATATCTATAACCCATTGAAAGGCTGAAGGTCACCCACCCCACCTCTTGGGAATGTAGGCATCATGTTCTTAAAATTACTTCCTGCTGTCTGGGGACAAAGGCATCTTTAGGGGATCCTGAGAAGAAAAATTTTGAGTTAACTGTCAAGTCCTGGGAGAGGTAGCTGTATCATTTGTTGTCCAGTCTCTGCATAAATCGAAAGTGCAGGTTTGTCTCAAGTCCTGGCTAGAGGAGTCTGTGAGGCTGGATAGTCTCAGCCAGCCATATCGATACTGTCCTGAGCAGTTGGCAGTCCAAAGCCGATCTTTGGATGGTGTTTGTCAGCTTGGTGGCGTTATCATAGTCCTGATGGAATTGTTGTTGTGGAGTCCCATCATCTTTTTGGAGACTTCAAAGTCGTTGTTAGGCATGGTCCTGGTTCCCTGCAGAAAACTGATAGAGACTCAAACCCCAAATCATGTACAGAAAACTAGATGAAGTCTTTTTTTTTTTTCTAGAATTAGTTAGTACGCTATATGACCATTAATATCATGACAAAAGTTTAAAATATATATATTAGGCCAGGCAGTGGTGGTGCACGCCTTTAATCCCAGCACTGGGGAGGCAGAGACAGGCAGATCTTTGTGAGTTCAAGGCCAGCCTGGGCTACCAAGTGAGTCCCAGGAAAGGCGCAAAGCTACACAGAGAAACCCTGTCTTGAAAAGTCCAGCCTCACAGATGACACTTCCCTAGCATCCCCTGGTCCTGCAGCACCTGGACACTGACTGACACAGCCTGCTCTTTTTTTTTTTTTTTTTTTGGTTTTTCGAGACAGGGTTTCTCTGTGTAGCTTTGTGCCTTTCCTGGAACTCATTTGGTAGCCCAGGCTGGCCTCGAACTCACAGAGATCCGCCTGGCTCTGCCTCCCGAGTGCTGGGATTAAAGGCGTGTACCACCACCACCACCACCACCACCACCCGGCTAGCCTGCTCTTTTCAACCTTGACCAGCAACCCAGCTTCCTTGGGTTCCTACCATCGATGCCCCAGCGTCAGCAGGGAGCTCCAGGGAGAACGACACCCACTCATGCAACACGCGGTGACCCAGTGATAAAACAAAAAGGTGGGGATGAAGGACTCTAGGCTGCCCGCGCACGGCCAACGTGGCTCTGGCAGACCTTGCCCTTCCCCCACTCCCTCTTCTTGGCTAAACCATTAAATTACATTTCACCAGGGTCTGTTGCCTTGTTTGGCCACTTCCTCTTCCTGGGCTAACCACCAAGGTCCAGTTGTCAAGGTACTGAAGTCCAGCAATCACAAGCCCCCATTTGGCTGCCCTAATTTAACATGGCCAACCAAAGCAAACCAACTCATCCTACGACATGGTTCCCCTTTTTTCCTTTATAAACGACCTTTTGTCTCCTCTCTGTCCAGAAGCAGTCCTTTGTCCCTCTATAGCAGATATCCCTGTCCCTTCCCCTAGTTCCTTTCTCCTCGTCCCTTGTCCTTGTCTCTTATTCCTGCCCTCTGTCCCCACCCCCCCCCCCCGGGGCAAATAAATCCCCTTTGTACTGAGAACTTGGTGTCCTGGGCCATCCTTCTTTCAAACATTGACATACAAGAGTTGCTCATTTTATTCTGTTCTGAAACAGGGTCTCAAACGCCTAAGCTTGGGAGGGGCTGTGGTGGCACACGCCTTTAATCCCAGCACTTGGGAGGCAGAGGCAGGCGGATCTCTGTGAGTTCGAGGCCAGCCTGGTCTACAGAGTGAGTTCCAGGACAGGCACCAAAGCTACACAGAGAAACCCTGTCTTGAAACTGCCCCCCCCCCAAAAAAAAGCCTAAGCTTGGAGAGATGGAGAACAGTTAAGAGCATTGACTCCTCTTGCAGAGGACCCAGGTTCAATTCCCAGCACCCACATGGCAGCGTGAAGCCATCTGTAACTACAGTCCCAGGGGATCCAGTGCTTTCGTCTGACCTCTGCAGGCCCCAGGCACATATGGTCTTACATACATGCGGACAAAATACCCATACACATGAGAAAATAATATTTTTAGAAGTCTAAGGTAACACTGAAGGCATGCTCTTCTTGTCTTAGCGACCTCAGTGTTGAGATTACAGTTGGGCACCATGATGGCCAGAGTTCTGTGTTAGCTGGCATCTTGCTCTGTTGTGCAAACTGGCCCTGGAATCTAGCAGACAAGCGAGCCTTGTCTCGCCCTCCTGATGGGAGGGTGGCATGTGCACGCCAGCATCCTGACCCACATCTGCCAACACACTGACATCCTTTTCACCTTAACCTTGCCCTGGATTTGAAGTCAGACTTCTCTGTGGTTTTAATCTGCTCTTCCTGGTAAGATGTGTGTCAAAGGGCAAACTGAAAGAATCTAAATAGTTTTAGTGGGGTGTGGTGGCACAGTCCTACAGGCCCAGCACACTGGAATCGGAAGCAACTACAAAGTGAATTCTAGGCCAGCCTGGGCTACAAGAGACCCCATCTGAAGAAAACAACAACAATAAAAATAGATTCCCTGCTCGCCCGCGCTCTCTCTCTCTCTCTCTCTCTCTCTCTCTCTCTCTCTCTCTCTCTCTCTGTGTTTTGAACTCTAGAACTGACAGAACTTCATTCTACAGAACAACAAGTGTCCCTGGAACTGAGCAGAGGGGGTTGCTTTCCACAGAGGAAGAACAAGAGAAGGAGGAAAATATGTTGAAAAGCAGCTTGATTGTCCCAACATCAGTTTCCCGTTAAAGGGGCCAGCAAGGCTGCTCAGCGGGCTGGGGCACTTGCACAGGCTGACAACCTCAGCTCCATCTCTGAGACCCGGAGGGTAAAGGGAAAGCTGTCTACTGTGAGTTGTCCTCTGCCCTCCACACACGTGGATGTCACATGTATGCACACGTGCATAAATAATAAAAATGGAAAATAGCTGGCTGGTGGTGGTACACGCCTTTAATCCCAGCACTCCGGAGGCAGAGGCAGACGGATCTCTGTGAGTTCGAGGACAGCCTGGTCTACAGAGAGAGTTCCAGGACAGCCAGGACTACATAGAAAAACCCTGTCTTGAAAAAACAAAATAATAAATAAATGGAAAAATATAAACCAGCAAAAGATAAAAATACAAAAACATCAAGGGGCCATCAGTAAGTTGGAGCTGGGGTTATAGGCATTTTGGAGTCACCTGAAGTGGATGCTGAAATCAGAACTCCAGCTTTTGATAAGAACAGCCCACAAAAGTTTGTTTAAAAAAAAAATGCAGCAGACGAGGCAAAGGCAGGAGGATCACCAGTCCAAGGTCGTCCAGGTTTACAGGGTAAGTTCAAGTGAGCCTGGGCAACTTAACGGCACCTGTCTCAAAATAGAACAGCAAAAAGAGGGCTTAGAATGTGGCTCTGGGGTAAAGCCCCTGCCTAGCAATAACCCTTGTTTCTGGGTTCCGTCCCTAGTCGTCCCAAGGAGGTGTGATATGGTCCCAATTGCTCGGCTGTATGAGAATGAGCGTTTTCTCCCAGCTAGCTTGGACAATACCGTCAGAGCGGAAGAAACTACCAGCGCTGGGTCTGGCTAGGTCCCCAAGCAGGGAAGCTGCCGAGGTCCCAGCGCTGAAGGCCGACTCCGGGATCTCGTTTAGAAACACAGGCCGGCACTGCCACCGTGCGGCCATGTCATGATTTGCAGACGACACTTCACAAAGTTTGTGATGGGAGGGTCGCAGAATGAGTGTGAAAAGATGAGTGGCCAGGGTTGTTGAATGGGGGAAACTGAGGTATGGTTGAGGAGAAGGGTTTTATTGTAGATACGAGGGGGAATTCTGCCAACGGGGCCATGATGGGGTGATGGGCAACAGAGAAAGAGAAAGATGGGGTGGGGTGGGGCCCAGGAGAGGAGCCAAAGACCAAGAGACCAAGAGACCGTGCAGCCAAAATGGCTGAGGTCATACAGGAATCAGAGACGCCGAGGGAAGGGAAGGGAAGCTCGGGGCTGGAAAGGTTCAGGGTAGAGGGCAGAGTGAGACGTGCTGAGAAGAGCCAGGATTTTCCTGGGGTATCCAGGTGGGTTTGGAAATTAAGACGGTTTAGGAAATGGATGACTGGGGAGGCCCTTGGCAAACGGTCTGTAACAGATTTGAGGCTTTGGTGTGGAAAGGGTGAGAGAACTTGGCTTTGGTTCCCATCTCATACAGTCCAGAAAACCCTGCCTAGGGATTGGTGGCACCCGCGGGGGGCTGGGTCCTCCACATTCCCTTAATATAATCAAGACAACCCAACCACCCCGCCTACAAACAGGATCATAGCCTGATCTAGATTATTTGTCATGAAGACTCTCTTCTCGACTGGTACTAACTTGTGCCAAGTTCTCATTTAAAACTGACCATCAAAGCCCCCATAAAGTCTCAGTCCCCAACTCACTTTCTGTCATTTTTGCAAGCCCAGGGACAGAGCTGCACAGCACAGCCCCGGTTATTTTGCTCTTTACCCCCCAACCCCCTACCCCCCCCCCCCCCCCCGCCAATCACCCACAAAAGCCCAACCTTGTTCACCTTGCTGGCACACTGAAGTGGTACCGAGATGCTTGGAACCCTTGTGCAGCTTTGAGGTCACTAAGAAACATCATTTTACAAAGGACTGCCCCCCCCCCAGGCCTCCCCAGAGTTTCTAACAGCTCCACTGAAGGAGTTCACTCTGAACCAGAGATCTAGGGGGCTGGGTTCACCTCCCTGCCTTGCCCGCCCCCCAACCTAGTGCATGCTCAGGTAGCCCTCTCTCTCTCTCTCTCTCTCTCTCTCTCTCTCTCTCTCTCTCTCTCTCTCATTTGGCAGAATCCACTATGTAGTCTAAGCTGGCCTCGCTCAGCCTACCTCTGCCTCCTGAGTGGTCAAAGGCACCAACCACATGCCGGGCTTGATGTGGCATCTCCAAGGGAAACAAAGTGCAATCTTCAATGTCTCCCTCTCCATCTCCCTCTCCCCTTTCTCCTCTCTCCGTGGTGGCTAAAGTTGTTTTAAGTTTGGATAGGTGACCTGAGCTCGTGGGAGCTCATGGACTCTGGACCAGTAGTTAGGGAGCCTGCGTGGGACCGACCTAGGCCCTCTGCCTGTGTGACAGTTGTGTGGCTTGGTCTGTCTGTGAGGCTCCTAGCGTGGGATCAGGACCTGTCCCTGGTGCTTAGTGGCTTTCGGGAACCTGTCCCCCATGCTGGATGACCTCACCCAGCCTTGAGGCAAGGGGAGGAGCTCAGGCCTGCCTGAACTTCGTGTGCCAAGCTGTGTTCAAGCCCATGGGAAGCCTGCCCTTTCTGAATGGAGACAGAGAAGGAGCGGATGGGGAGAGGGGAAGATGGGAGGTGGGGGGAGGGAGGAGGGAAGGGAAACTGAGGTTGGTATGTAAAATAAATGAAAAAAAATTAAAAATAAAAAAGAAAGAAAGCCAAGTAAGCCAAGAAGAGCAAGCCAGTAAGCAGCATTCAAAAAAACAAAACAAAAAACTAAAAAACTAAGTTTGAATTACTGTGTTTAAGAGATGGACAAAACAACAATGCCTCTCACCTGTAAGCCTCACTTGCCTAAGGACGGTACCTGTAAACAAGCGTGATGGCACCAGCTTCACGTGGGGGCTTGGCCACATGTAGGCAGGAGGTACACAGGCAGGAGGCATGTCAGGCTGTCTGCTTGCCCCCGACTGGACGAAGGTGGCAAGTACGTCTTGTGTTTTTTGCATTTATAAGCCTCTGACCAATGTAATTGGTCGCCACACTCAGGGAATCCTGGTCCGGACCTGGCCAATGCCAGTGCTCTTGACGCTGAGCCATCTCTCCAGCCCCACCTCCCTCCATTCTTGCAGGGCAGTTCTTCTCACACTCTTTTCTAGTCATACCCGATTGTCCTGCACCCCTCCTTGGTCGTGATATTCTCAGCCACTTTGGGGCCACACTCACCTTGGCCCCCACACCCTCTCCTGGTTCCTACCTTCTTCTCCCCTTAACAGCCCCACAGGTTTCCACCCCAGACTGTCCTGCCCCTACCCTCCCAGATCTAGTTGATCCCCAAGTATGGGATATCTCCACCCCGGTGGTTGCTACTCATCACCAGCCAGTCCTTGTTCACCTTAAGGACCCCTCCTCCTTTCCTTCCAGACCCCAGTTTCCTATTTCTGAAACCCATCACTGAGTCTCAGCAGGATGTATGGGTGAAGAAGCGTTCTGTTAACTGCCATCCTGGAGACCTCAGGAATCTGTTTATTGAGGAAGCAGAGAAGGCAGGTTGCTAGGAGAAAAACAGATTACTATCATCAGTCCTATGGACAGGAATAGCTGTGGGGCAAGTGGAGATCGTCAACAAGGATGGAACAGAGATGTGCCCTGGTTGGACGGACAAAGATGAATGAGCAAGGCAGAAGAGCAGATAGGCCCTTCACTGGGACATCTGGGAGAACCCAAGGGTGGAGGGTCCCAGCTGCTGGACAGACCACATATCCTGAACAAGTGCCCACTTGAGCCTGGAGAGATGGTGCCAGCATTGATGTCCCAGGAGCTTGGCAGCTGAGGGGGTGGTGAGGATCACAGTATAAGGTCCTGTCCATCGGGGCTCAGGAGACTTAGGAGCTAGCTGTTGGAGGAGTACTCTGTCTCCCGGGGAGAGTGGGGTGGGCTCAGGGGCAGTTGGGTCCGTTGGTGTGGGGGCAGGGCGATAGCTGTCAGCATGTGAATGGAGAAGAGACCTCAGAAAGGAGCCGTAGGGGGGGTGCCCAGCCAGTGGAGGAGTGTGGGTCAGGAGGTGGTGATGGAGGAGGAAGGGCCTTCCATAAGGAAGCTCAAGAGGGCTCAGGCCTGTAGGAGAGCGTGGGGTGGTCTAGAGGCGGGTGGGGGCAGTGGGGAGAAGGGAGGGCCAAGATAACCCGAGTTCACTGGAGAGCTTGGTGAGCTGTTGTTTGCTGAGACCATTGGCCCTCTCCACCTTTCCCGAGGATTGTGGATGGTAGGGGTATGGAGTTTCCAGATGTTCAGAGCTTCCCACACAAGCTCCATGATCCTGGAAGTGAAGGCTGCTGGCCTGTTGTGCATTTGGATCGTCTGCAGCATGCCAAACTGAAGGATGATATGTTCAAGGAGTGCCTGAGCCACATCTGCTGTTTCCCTGGAGATAGGAAACGCCTCTATCTATCCTGTAAAGGTGTCAACAAGAGTTAGGAGATAACGGAGCTTTTTATGAGTGGGCATGTGGGTGAAGTACCTGCCAGTTCTCGCCCAGTTGGTGTTCTTGAAGCTGGTTCAGGGGCAGATGTGCTGGAGGGCACCCTGTGGGTTGGCCTTGGCACGTGCCTGCAGGGGGAGTTAACTTGTAAAATACTAGTTCAAAGATGGCTGGGGTCAAAGAGGAACTCTAAGAAATGGAACAAGGGCTGGAGAGATGGCTCAGAGGTTAAGAGCACTGGCTGCTCTTCCAGAGGTCCTGAGTTCAATTCCCAGCAACCACATGGTGGCTCACAACCATCTGTAATGGGATCTGGTGCCCTCTTCTGGCCTGTAGTCATATATGCTGTATACATAATAAATAAACAAATCTTTAAAAAAAAAATGGAACAAGCTTTGGGGCCTGTGTGTAAGGCCTGGTGGATGTCTGAGATGGTGGGCAGTGCCTGGTCCTGAGGAAGACTGGGCAGTTATTTAAGTAGAACCATCCATCCTTTGTCCGTGTGTCTCCCCTTTTTTAAGGAGTTTGTCCCTCCTCTCTGGTTGATAACAGGGCTGATAGGAAGGTGGCAAAAACAAAATATGTTCTGTTGATCCAGTGGAGCTGGAGGTCAGTCCCCAGGCTACGGAGTCAGCCCTGGCATTGCCTACGGCCACTGGGTCCTTGGAGGACTGATGTCCCCGCAGTGGACTATAGCCACCTCTGCAGGGAGCTGGAGGGCCTCCAGGAGCTTGGCTGTAAGGGTTTGTTAACTATGGGAGTGCCCTGGTAGTGAGGAAGCCCCTTTCCCTCCACAGGACAGAATGGGCATGGGCTATTAGGAAGGCGTCTTTAGAGTCAGTAGAGATGTTAGCCCATTAACCCTTAGCTATCTGGAGCACTCTAGTCAAGGCAATTAATTCAGCCTTTTGTGAAGAGGTCCCCATTGGCAGGCGGGTCACTTCAACTATTTAGTAACCACTTCATATGCCACCCGGCGGTTTCCTGATCTGTCTATAAGAGAACTGCCATCAACAGAGGGTGAGTTGGGGGTTTGTGAGCAGCTGGTCTAGGAGACCAGGCTGGGGTGTGGGTAAGGCCTCCACAGCCTCTGGGCAGGAGTGAGAGAAGGTACCAGAGGAGGAAAGGGCAAGGTTGCAGGGTTTAGGGCAGGGCTGGAGGCCAAGGTAATTGGAGGGTTTTCTAGAAACAGTAAATAAAAGACTTGGAGTCTTAAGGGCCCAAGGAGGGAGAGAGAGGAATGGCTTAGAAGGTCTGGGAGGCAGTGGGTGGATATACTGTGATTGGCAGGACAGGGTGGTCTTGAGACCTCCTGCGTGAGTTCAGTCTCTGCTGCCAGGGTTCTCAAGCATGGCTGCTACTGCAGACGGCGGGGTCCAGGTGTTTGGACAGAAAAGCGACGGCGGCCTGATTTCAAAGGCCCAACCAGTTGTGTTAGAACCCTGGTGGCCACTTCCAACTTTCCTCTGTATAAAGATGATAAGGTTGGGAGGGGTCTGGGGAGAGCTAGGGCGGGGGCCCTTAGTAGGGCATCCTGCAGTAAAGTGAAGTGGCGGTGGACAGTGGCCAGGCAGGTGAGGGGCCCCATGGGAGTCTCTCTGGCTGCCTGGTATAGGGGCTTGGCCGTGATGGTAAAGTTAGGGATCTAGTGACAGAAGAATCCCATCAGGCCCCAAAACGAGAGAATCTGGTCTGCTGTGGCCGGGGGCTGTAAGTCCCGCAGGGCTTGGACTCTGTCAGAGATGAGGGTCTTGGACCCCGGGCTGAGTTATACGCCACAGTGGGAGAGCATGGCTGAGCCTTAGATGGGAAACGCGGTATCCCAGGGAGCCGAGGAAGTTCAGGAGCCAGGAGGTGTCCCACTGGGCCAGAGGCAGGGAGGGGCTACAGAGAGAAGGCCATCTACACAGTGGAGGAGTGTGCTAGGATGGGGTCAAAGGTGGAAAGATCCTGAGCCAAGGCTTGCTCAAAAAAACGAGGGCTGTCCCGGAAACCCTGAGGAAGAACAGCCCACGTAAGCTAGACAGGTGTCCTCCCAGGTGAGGGCAAAGAGGAAGTATGAGTCAGGGTGTAAAGGGACAGTGAAGAAGGCGTCTTCCAGGTCCGGGACAGTAAAGTGGGAGGTGGCAGGAGGAATGTTAGCCACTGGGTGGTTGGAAGAACTGCCTCATTGATGATGCAGAGGTCTTGAACTAAACGGTAAGCCCTGGAGGACTCAAGCACAGGAAGAATGGGGGTATTGCAGGGTGAAAAGTCCCTGAAATAGGGCTGGAGAGATGGCTCAGAGGTTAAGAGCACTGACTGCTCTTCCAGAGGTCCTGAGTTCAATTCCCAGCAACCACATGGTGGCTCACAACCATCTGTTATGGGATCTGATTCCCTCTTCCAGTGTGCATGAAGACAGGTCACTCATATACATAAAATAAATAAATGTTTAAAAAAAAAATGCCGGGCGGTGGTGGCGCACGCCTTTAATCCCAGCACTGGGAGGCAGAGCCAGGCGGATCTCTGTGAGTTCAAGGCCAGCCTGGGCTACCAAGTGAGCTCCAGGAAAGGCGCAAAGCTACGCAGAGAAACCCTGTCTCACAAAAAAAAAAAAAAAAAAAAAAAAAGTCCCTGAGATAAAAGGAGGTGATAATAGGCGTAAGGCCTCAGCGATGGATTTCAGAAATAGGAAACTGGGGTCTGGAAGGAAAGGAGGAGGGGTCCTTAAGGTGAACAAGGACTGGCTGGTGATGAGTAGCAACCACCAGGGTGGAGATATCCCATACTTGGGGATCAACTAGATATGGGAGGGTAGGGGCAGGACAGTCTGGGGTGGAAACCTGTGGGGCTGTTAAGGGGAGAAGAAGGTAGGAATCAGGAGAGGGTGTGGGGGCCAAGGTGAGTGTGGCCCCAAAGTGGCTGAGAATATCACGACCAAGTAGGGGTGCAGGGCAAGCGGGTATGACTAGAAAAGAGTGTGAGAAGAACTGCCCTGCAAGAATGGAGGGAGGTGGGGCTGGAGAGATGGCTCAGCATCAAGAGCACTGGCTGCTCTTCCAGGGATTCTGAGTTCAATCCTGAGTTCAATTCCCAGCATCCATAAAGTGGCTCCCAACCATCTGTAGTGGGATCTGTAGGGAAGTGACAGGGTCTTAAGGGGAAAGGAGGGGGTCCCTTCCACCCTCGTGACAGAAATTGGCAAGGGACCTGTGGGACCCAAGTGAGAGGTTAAAACAGAATAGGTAGCTCCTGCGTGCACCAGAAAGGCAATGGACTGATTCCTGGAGCATTACCCTAGGCTCAGAGAGGGCGGAGTCTAGGCTGCCTCAGATGCTGCTGTGGGTGAGGCTGGACCTCCGCGGCGTGGCATGGAGGATGAACCCCTGGGAGGGCATTCCGATTTCCAGTGTCCAGGCTCGTTGGTGGCTGAGGATCAGGGCAGTACTGTGACCAGTGGCCTTCCTGGCTGCATTTGTAGCAGGATCCTGGCTCTGGTGGGATGGAGCCTCGTGGACAACTTCCCTTGTCCTCCTGGTGGGGGCGCCAGTGGCCCAGGGCAGCAGCCAAGGAGCAGCTTCCTCTCGGGCATTAAAAACTTTAAAGGCCACTTTCACCAATTCCTGTATGGGGGGGGGGGGTTGGGGACCTCCTCAGGCCTTTTTAATTTCTTTCTAATATCTGGAGCTGATTGAGAAATGAAATGGGTGGCCAGGACCAATGGGTGGCTGGGTCAAGGCAAGTACATTGAATCATGGTCTCTCGTAATTGATTTAGAAAAATGGCCAGGTGTTTGTCAGCTCTCTGCATAATCTCTAGGAGCTTATCAAAATTAATAACTTAGTCCGAGACCATTTCCATACCCTGAAGGAGGCAGTGGACCATGAGGCCCCACCTCTGGTGGCCGCTCTGACCCGGTTGGTCGTCCCAGTAAGGCCCTGTAGTTGGCACCACCATGTCACCCACAGGGACCGGATCGTATTGTCCACTAGGTGGGTTTGGTCTGCATACTGTCTCGCTGCTGCCTGAACTCAACCTCGCTCCTCGGGAGTGAGTGTGAAGGCCTGGATGACATGGAGGTCATGGCAGGTCAGATCATAGGCTTGGGAAAGACCCTTGATATAAACAGAGGGATTAGCAGATAGGAAACCCAGTGAGAGGTCCTGAAGGGGGCGTGGACAATCCCATCGAGCAATCCCATTGGCTCCAGCCACCTCTCACAAAGGGCAGAGGAGGGCAGGAGTCTGCTGAGACCAGGAGTGAGAAGATGCTGGAGAGGATTCGGGAGGCAGGGGGTAGGCCAGTGTGCAGTAGGGGACCAGGGTGTAGGTTGTGGCACTGAAGGGTAGGGAGGGTAGAGGGAGGGAGGGGAGGAGAGGAAGGTGGGTAAGGAGGAGAAGGTTGGTCCTTGACCTTTGTCCTGGAGGAGGAAGGGGGAGGGGTGGATAGAGGGAGGAATGTTGGTCACTGAATTGAACACGTGGCAGCGTGGAGGGGGGGGCAGGGGCGGGGAATGGGTGGGCAGGGCTCGGGAGAGTGAGGAGGAGGGCAGGCAGTGTCTCCAGCGGCATGGTCAGGCAGAGTGTTCAGGGCCCCGGTTCCCAGATAGGTGGGACTCTGGAGGTGCCATGACCCTAGCCAACAAGACCTGAGCCGGGACACGGGCTAGAGAAAGAAGGGCGGGAACACAGTACCCAGAAGCCGTGGACCAGGGCAGTTCTAACCATTTCTTTCCATGCTGGCAAAATTTTCAAGATCACAGACGATGGTAAATTCAAAAGTTCCCTCCAGTGGCCATCTTGATTGGTTATCAAGAGCATATTATGGCCAGGCCTTAGTGCACAGAGAAATCAGGCATTCAGAATATGGTATCTGATAGCCCCAATTTGAATAGATTTTGTAAAAGGTACCCCAAGGGTGTTTGGGGATCTGGCCTAGACCCGCAGCTGCCCATTTAACAAGGCTGTGCTGGAACCCCAAGTGTAAAACAATGTGTCCACTGTGGTAGACTTTGGGTCAAAAAAAAAAAGGTGTGTGTGTGTGTGTGTGTGTGTGTGTGTGTGTGTAGAGAGAGAGAGAGAGATATGCCCTTGAGCAGAACATCTTCTGTGGAGGGGCCCCAAAACAGCATGACCACACAGCTGCCATGACAGGCTTAGAGGCCCACACACAGCTTCAGGCAGGCAACACCTGGACCCAGGAAGATGCACACCCAGTGGGGCTGGCATCTCAGAGAAAACACCTGACATCCCGAACATTCCTATACCCCTAGACAAATGTCATCCAGTCAGGTTCCTGGACCATGGAAGTCCCTTCACCCCAACCTCTACTATGTTAAAAACCCCACCCTGCCTGGCTCAGGGCTCTCTGCTCTCTGCTGCGTTGGGCAGAGAGACCAAGCTCTGAGCTTGAAAATCAAGGCTCTTTGCTTTTACATAGGGGATTCGGTCTCTGTGGTGGATTTTGGGGGGTCCCGGAGATCTGGAAATAACACTTCCACAGAAGGGGTCCCACAGAACAAAGCCAGTCTTTGCTCCAGTAGCAGGTTGGGGATCCTGGCATGGCCACATCTTTGGCAGGGTGCCCCAAAAGTCGGAAAAGACCCTGGGCCTCTAAGGCAATGACTTGGAATGGGCAACTTACTGGACCAAAAGCCAATCTGGCCTACCGGAGAGTGGGTGTGAGGAGAGGAGTGTTTTCCCACCACATGGCCGGGGCGGGGGGGGGGGGGGGGGGGGACGGGGGGGGGGAGGGACTGGAGGAGCGAGTGAGGACCAACCCCTTCCCAGCCATCGCACCAGAAGAAAAGTTTCTGTACCTCAATATTAAGCCTCTCTGCCAACACGGTAATCCAAATCAAGCTGAATTAAGAATTAAAAGTCCAGGTTTATTGAGAAAAATGCTCCCAGATGATTTTTCGGCCCCCAGAGAGGAGACAGGGAGAAGAGACAAAAAAACCATATGGCTGGTCCCTGGGGCTCAGGGTAAAAACCCTGTAGGTGTGGTCTTGGGCGTCTCTGGGGGAGGAGCCACCGTTTGGCGGATTGGTGGGGGAGGTTGAGGCCGAGCTTCCACCTGAACAGTGGTCTAATTCTCACCTCTCCCTCCCTCTACTCTTGCTCAGGGCCCCGAGCCTCTCACTGGTGGCTCTGAGGCTCTAGGGCCCAGCCATGCCTCCAATAGTCTTTTATTCTTTAGTTATTATTTTTAATATTTATTTATTTAATGCTATGTGTATGCGTGTTTGCTTGCATGTATGCATGCACATTGTGTACCTGGTGTCCTTGGAGGCCAGAAAAGGGAATTGGATCCTCTGGAACTAGAGTTAATAGAAGGCTGTGAGCGGTTGTGTGGGTGCTGAGAAGTGAACCCAGTTCTCTGTGTCAGGTCCAAAGGAAACTCCATCTCTCCAAGTTCTGGTAGTTAGACAAAAGCCAGTGTTCCTCAGGAGCTTGTGGAGCTCCTTTTACCAAAGAGGCCACTTCCCTTCTCACTGGCAGGAGGGACAAATGGTTATCTGTGGTGCCGATTAGCATACCAAAGTGGATGCCGGCCTCCAGCCTCCCTCAGTAACACCAGTGCACTAACACCAGTTCAGGCACTGAGTCCACACTGGCATCCTAACTCTTCTCAGCTCCTGCCTCCCCCTCCCCTAACATCTCCCAGTTCAGGAGCGTCTCTCCCATAGCTACTCACCTCTTATAACTGCTGTTTCTGCCGTGAGCTTTCCTGGTCCTCCCCTTGGTTTTCTCTTTGGCCCTCACTCTCTTCCTCTTCATCCCCCCCACCCCCCCTCTGCTCCTGCTTCTCTCCAGGCCAGGCCCTGTCTGCTGACCATGTTCAGTCTCCCTCTCTCTGCTCCAGACTCTTCCAGATGCCTCTGGCTATTCTCTCTCATATCCACAACACAAACTTTCTGTTTACCCATCCCCTGAGTGGTCACGTCATCAGTTTACAGACTCTACAAGAGCAGCAGATTCTTAACTGCTGAGCAGGCTCTCCAGGCACTTATTATTTATCACATCTTTTAAATTTGATTTTTATCGGGGACTATGGAGATCCAGTCCCACGATAGTCCCCTCCCAGGGTCTGGGAAGAATCTACAACCAGCTGATAATTTAATCATTGATGAAATGAAAAGAGTCTACGTACACGAAACTCCTTAGTCCATACACCTTATTATTCTGTGTCAGTTCTCTCTTTACACAGCGTCTATTCTGCTCTCGTGCCTAGCTCCTTTCTTGCCTGATTTCTCTCTACATTTATCTGCTGTCCCCTCTAAGTTCTATCTTAATTCTCTCATCTGAGTTCTGCTCCATCTAGTTCCTTCCCATCTTAGCTCTTCTCCCACCGCCTTCTTCCTCATCTTGTTCTTCCCCATCTGGCTCTTCCTCATCTTCCATCTCATTCCTCTAGTCCTCTCTCCTAGCCCTTCAATCGAGTTCTTCCCCATCTCAGTTCGTTCTTCTCCAGTTCTTACCCATCTAGTTCTCCCGTTCTCTTTTCTCTTCATCTCCTCCTCAAGTTTATATATCAAATCCTCCTCTAAATCTCTTTATACCTCTCAGCTCCCTCATCTCTCAGGTACTAAGTTATAAAACCAAGCAACAGCAATCCTCTGGCTGAGCAAGATCGTCAGGCTTGAATTCCTACAGGGCCATAAAGGCAGGTAAGAATTTTCCTCAGGCAGTGACCATCAGGCTTTCTTTTACAACCCAAAAAGGGAAGGTAAAGGGGGAGGTTAGCTGAGAGGTAGTGACCGGTTAGTACATCAAGAAGGGAACTTATTAACCCCGGACTTTTAAATTATAGCCTGTTTTTATGTTCAGGCTATCTGTGTATTATTTCTCCTGCAGTTGTACATAAAATATTTTTACATTAAAAAAGGACAAATACTCTAGAACTATACTACATGACATATATAGAATATACAAATTCATAGAGACAGAAAGATTAGACATTATCTCAAGATAGAGAAGAAATTGCCGGGCAGTGGTGGTGCACACCTTTAATCCCAGCACTCGGGAGGCAGAGGCAGGTGGATCTCTGTGAGTTCAAGGCCAGCTTGGTCTACAGAGTGAGTTCTAGGACAGGCTCCAAAGCTCCAAAGCTACTCACAGAAACCCTGTCTCGAAAAACCAAAAAAAAAAAAAAAAAAAAAGATATAGAAAAAATAAATACAAAGCAATGATTTACTAAGTACAGAATCTCTGTTTTGTGTGATGGAAAAAAACCCACAAACAGACAGTAGTATCAGGACATAATATCATGACTGTAATAAATCAATACAATTAATGTAATTAGTTAAAAGAAGAAGGGAATTTATGTGCTCAGTCTACATTCCTAGAAGTGGTTAGGTAAGAAGTTAGGACTCTATAATATTAGTAAGGCCATGGCTTGACCTTCGGAAAAGTCCTTGACTTTTCCAAGTAGTAGCTTTTGTGATAGTACCTGTGGCCGGCAGCAGATTTTGATTTTTTTTTTTTTTTTTTTGAGACAGTCTCACTATGTAGTCCTGGCTGTCCTGTGCTGTGGGATGTCTTTCTGTATGGTGAATATGTGTTGCTCTCACTGGTTGATAAATAGAACTGATTTGTCCTGTTGCCAGGCAGAATATAGCTAGGTGAGAAAGCCACACTGAATAGAGGGAGAAAGGAGGGTGGAATCTGGCAGATGCCAGCCAGCCACCCAAGCAGCAACATGCCATCAAACCTGTAATGCCACGGCCACGTGGCAGTACATAGATTAATAAAAATGGGTTAATTTAAGGTGCAAGAGCTAGCTAGTAATAAGTCTGAGCCATTGGCCAAACATTTACTATTATTATAAGCCTCTGGATGATTATTTAGGAACAGGCATGTGGGAGATATTCATTTGTTTATAGTCCTGAAACTTGGTATGTAGACCAGGCTGGCCTTGAACTCATAGAGATCCACCTGCCTCTACTCTAAGTGCTGGGATTCAAGGCATGCATAGCTATGCTTGGCTCTTCTTATTAAATTGCCCAGGCTGAAATGAATGGAAACACATGAACTATGAACCAAAGGCTGAGGGGCCCCCAGCTGGATCAGGCCCTCTGAATAGGTGAGACGGTTGATTGACTTGATCAGTTTGGGAGGCAACTAGGCAGTGAGACCAAGTCCTGTGCTCATTGCATGAGTTGGCTGTTTGAAACCTGGAGCTTATGCAGGGACACTTTGCCACACCAACTCCAGTGTCGTCCGTGTGACATGAACAATTATGTCAATAATAGCGGACGGGAGATACGTGTCCCACGGGACTAAACTCCCTGGAGGTCCCTGGCAGAGTGCCCGTGTTATGCCTCCTTCTCGAAGGAGACGTGCTTCACAGGTCATGAGCTCCCTGGGCTATGGGTTCTGTATAACTGCTTTTCTGATAATGTTCTAATTAATCTATAAAACACAGCCAAAATTAATGAGTGCTTGGGTTGTGAACTATGGAGGAAAGGGGAAGCTGGACATGGACCTTATTTAGATATAGCAGAATGAACTATTTCTTAAAGACCTCAAGCCTCAAGCCGCTAGATAATAGAAAGTATAATAGTTCAGGCACTTCTAGGGAATGAACACTCACCCACTAGGAATCCTTTAGGAATCCCAACTAAAGTGATTTATGGCAGAAAACATTGTCTCATAGGAGGCAGATGGTGGGCCCCTCTGTTGAGGAAGTTCAGCCTGGGAAACTTAAGGACTACAGCAGAACCCCTTCCCCTTACAGGTTTAAAAGTACAAGTGTCTATATTCCAGCAGGTAAAAAGGTTTTATATTAGAGGAGATATATGGTAAAGAACTGAAGAAATACTTAGGGAGGATCTGCAGCATCCAAATTGGCTAAATGGGTCATGAGAACCAGAAAAGTAGAAGTTCATAATAAACTAGAGAGCGGCTGAGATAAAGATGAAGGACACAGCCGCAACCGCAAAGAAGCCTTCACAAGTCTAGAGACTGTACTAAGTTTAAAAAACACAGACTGATCTTTTGGGTCATAAAGTTCTTGTGAGTGAAGGGATATGTCTAGTGCCGATTAGCAACTGTGTGCTTGATTTTTTTTTAAAGATGATGTAATTGAATTATTGCCAAGCTCTTGTTGTTCCCTGTATGACTTGATAGTTTTCTTTTCTGTATATAAACTACTGATTTGCAGAAGTAAAGTTGCAGCAGATTCAAACCACTTCTGAGTGTGTTGCCTGTCTGTCAGTCGCCGAATCCTTGCCTTCCTGACTACCCAAGCCCTGGTTCCCCTACGGTCATGGTACTCCCGGTGGGCCAGTCCGTGACAACACTTGGCTCGGCCTGGGAGGAGGGGACTGGACCTGCCTGGACTGAGTCTACCAGGTTGATTGCAGTCCTCGGGGGAGGATTTGCCCTGGAGGAGGTGGGAATGGGGGGTAGGCTGGGGGTAAGGGGAGGGGTGGGAGGGGGGAGAATAGGGGAACCCATGGCTGATATGTAGAACTGAATGGTATTGTAAAATAAAATAAAGGAAAAAAAAAGAAAAAAGAAAAAGAAAATAAATAAATAAATAAATAAATAAATAAATTGCCCAGGCTGGCCTTAAACTCACTCTGTAGCCAAGGCTAACCTTAAACTTGCCATCCTCCTGCCTCAGCCTCTCAAGTAGCTGGAATAACAAGGCTGTGCCTCTAAGCCTGACTAGCCTCCTCCTCCTCCTATTCATCTTCTCCTTTCTCTTTGTCACTTTTCTCATTCTTCTCTGTCTCTTTCTCTCTTTACTCACAGAGAGGTTTTGAACTCATGATTCTACTGCCTCAGCCTTTCAGTTACTGGAATTACAAGCATTTGCCTCCAAGTTCAATTTTCTTTTGAGACAGGTTCTCATGTAGCCCAGGCTGACCTCACATCTAGCCAACAATGACCTTGAACTCCTAATCCCCTTGCCCCTGCCTCCCAGTTGTTGGGGTTACAGGCATGTACCATCGCGCTCAGCAGCAGCTCTTCTGGGCACATGCATATGGAAACCAGAGGTCCGCGCAGTCAGATGTCTCCCTCCATCACTCTCCACCTTGTTTTTTTGAGACAGGGTCCCTCACTAAGGCTAGAGCTCATTGATTGGCTAGATTGGCTGGCCACAAGCCCCACCCCCCACGGGCCTCACTGTGTTCCCCAGCGCCAGGACTGCCCTAGATCTCGATCGCTCCACAGCCCGGTGTGGGGCGGGACTCCCAAGGCCTGCTGAGTGTGTTTTCAGTCCAGATACTCCACAGCTTCGGTCCTCAACTTTCCTAGTGCTGCCGCCCTTTACAGTGCTCACGCGGTGACCACCAACCACAAAGTCACTTCTGGCTACTGTTATTATCATAACATAAATACCTGATATACAGGATGTCTGATATTCGACCCCAAAGGGATTGTGACCCACAGGTTGAGAAGCACTGCTCTAGAGCCTGAGGCAAGAGGATTATTTGAGCGTAGTAACATTATGAGACCTTGTTTCAAAATAAACAGAAGGCTGGGGGATGGCTCAGCAGATAAAGACACTCGCCACCACCCTTTTGATCCCCGAGACGCATCAGGTGGAAGGAAAGAACTGACTCCTGTAGGTTGTCCTCTGACCTCTGATTCACACTGTGCTATGTGGGCACATGCACAAATAAATTAGCTAATTAAAATGTAAAAAGAGAGAGAAGCCCCTCCTCGCTAAAAACAAAAACAGAAAGAGCAGGCCTCCTGAGAGACTGGCAGCTCACTCACACAGGCCAGCGTGCTTCTGTTGAAACTGGCTGTCCCTTCCCAGACCCTTACAGATCACACAGGCCGGCGTGCTTCTGTTGAAACTGGCTGTCCCTTCCCAGACCCTTACAGATCACACAGGCCGGCGTGCTTCTGTTGAAACTGGCTGTCCCTTCCCAGACCCTTACAGATCACACAGGCCGGCGTGCTTCTGTTGAAACTGGCTGTCCCTTCCCAGACCCTTACAGATCACACAGGCCGGCGTGCTTCTGTTGAAACTGGCTGTCCCTTCCCAGACCCTTACAGACCATTTCCGTCCCTCCCTCTTGCTCAAGAAAAATTTGTGGTTAATGAGTCTCAGAAAGGAGAACTGAAAGTCAAAAGTAAAAGCGTAGAGGTGTCAGGAAAGGGTGGGCGTGGGTCTGCCCGCACCGCGCTTCTAAAACACACACACACACACACACACACACACACACACACACGCACGCACACACGCACGCACGCACGCACGCACACGCACACGCACACGCGCGCACACACACACACACACACACACACACAGACAGGACCACTTCTGTGTTTCAGTAGGTGGTGGGGCGTGAACAGGGTGGAGTCTCAAAGGGAAAAAGAGGCCACAGGACATCTCAGTCTAGCACCAGTCCCTGGAGATGTCGCCACCATGGGTGCCGCTGTGCCTGCTGTTCCTGGGGAATTTGGAGCATGCAGGGGCCACACTGATCCGGTACGGAGACCCCCACCCCACTCCTGACAGATTCCCACCACTTGCCCTTTAATGCTGGGGCTGGCCTTGGTGCCGCAAGAGTCCAACTTCTTTTTCAGGGTCCCCAGACTTTACTCCTTTTTAAAATGTGTGTGTGTGTGTGTGTCTGTGTGTGTGTGTGTGTGTGTGTGTGTGTGTGTCTGTGTGTGTGTGTCTGTGTGTGTCTGTGTGTGTGTCTGTGTGTGTGTGTGTGGGATGGTGCATGCAGGGAGGTCAGAGGACAAAAAGTCGGTTCTCTGAATCCAGCTCAGGTTCAGCTGTGAGGTTTGGCAGCAAGGTTCCTTATCTTCTGAGTCATCTTAGACCTGGGTCCCCAACTCTCAAACTGGGGTGTCCACCTGAGAAATTCAGCATAATACCTCCTAATACCCCACACTTTTTGGTTGTTTGGTCTTTGTTTGTTTGGTTTGTTTTTGTACAGATTGCGTCTCATGTAGCCCAGGCTGGCCTCAAACTCCCCATGTAGCTAACAATGACCTTGAACTCTGGGTTCTATTGCTTCCTCCTCCCAAGTGCAGGAATTCCTGGGAAGAGAACCTGGGGTTTGTGCTTTACAAGCACCGTGCTCACTGAGCCAATCCTTTGCCACAGCCACAGCCCCACATTCTTTTCAAAGACAGGTTCTCACTATGTAACTCTGGCTATGTAAAACAGACTGGCCTTGAACTCATAGAGATCCCCCTGCCTCCATCTCTGAAGTGCTGAGATTAAAGTCATGGGCCATCATATTTTTTTTTTTTCCAAGACAGGGTTTCTCCGTGTAGTTTTGGTGCCTGTTCTGGATCTGGCTCTGTAGACCAGGCTGACCTCGAACTCACAGAGATCCTCCTGGCTCTGCCTCCCGAGTGCTGGGATTAAAGGTGTGTGTGCCACCGCCCGGCTTTTACTTTATCTGGCCTTTACAGGAGTTGTGGGGATTTGAACTCAGACCTTTGTGCTTGTGTGGCAAGTGCTCTACCCACTGGTCCATCTCCCAGCCCTGGGCCACCACATGTTTAAGTCCAGGATACTCATTGGCTAGGTGGGGTGGAGTGGTAGCCCAGCATTCAGGGAGGCTGAGGCAGGAAGGTGGAGTTCAAAGGCGGGGAGATACTGTCTTCAGAAACCCAGAGCTAGGGATGTGGCCCAGTGGGGGACGCTTGTCTAGTAGACACCAGGGCCTCCATCCAATGTCCAGCGCCACAAGGTAAACCATCTCTGGTCCTGGGGCCCAGGACTGGCTACCCCTCCTTACCCAATCAGGCTATATTTTGTGAGGAGTTTCCTTGGACCTAAGCCCTGGTGATCTGGCTTTAAGGCTCAAGCCCTCTGACTCTCCCCCATTTCTTGGAGACCATTATCTGTGGTCTGGAAACTTTGATACCCCAGATTCTCAGCTTCTGAGCATGCCTGTGTCAGGGAGGCCTCCCCATGAGTGACGCCCAACACCTTGTCTCTGATTCTTCTCCCAATTTCTCCTCTTCTTTTCTTCTGCCACTCCCAACTCTTGAAGGGGGCACCTTTCCAGAAAGTGTTTCTTGTCTTCACACTTGAGACACTCTAAGGCCTCTTCAGGCTGAATCACGAGGCTGGGTGTGGTGTTAGGGGTGAGCAGGGGCCAGAGGGCTACCATGCCTGGTTCTATTAACCTGTTTTGTTTTTTGTTTGCTTTTTAAAAAAAATGTATTTATTGTGCTGCAGGGTACATGTGCATGCACAGCACATGTGTGGAAGTCAGGGGACATCTTTAAGGATTAAGTTCTCTCTTTCTGCCTTACGGGCCCTAGGATTGAACTCAGGTCATCAGACTTGGCAACAGTTCCTCTGCACTTTGAGACATCCCATCAGTGCTGATCCTCTCTCTCTCTCCCTCCCCCTCCCTCCCCCTCCCTCTCTCCCTCCGTCTCCCTCTCTCTCCCCTCTCCCTCTTCCTTTCTTTTTGTGGTCACATGTAGTCCAGATTAGCCATAAACTGGATGTATAGCCAAGGATGAGCTTCTGATTCTCCTGCCTCAACCATTCCAGGTGTTCACCACCATGCCTGATTTATGGGGTCATGAGAGTGGAAGCCAGACTTCTTGTATGCTAGGTGAACCCTACCAACTGAGCCACACCCCAACCCCCTTTAACCTGATTTTTTAACCCAATCCACAGACTTCCAAGTCCACACCAAGAGCTGTGGATATACACTACTCTCTCAGGGCCAAGAGCAGAGGGAACACCTAGGTCATTCTGGGACACACTCAATCCCAACACGATCTACCCCAAGTTAGCAAAACAGAATTAGGAGACATACATTTGAACTAGCAGCCTTTTTAAAAAATATTTATTTATTCTTATTTTATGTATATTGATATTTTGCCTGTATGAGGGTATCAGATATTGGAGTTACAGACAGTTGTGAGCTCCCATGTGGATGTTGGGTATTGAACCTGGGCCCTCTGGAAGAGCAGTCAGTGCTCTTAACCACTGAGCCATCTCTCCAGCCCCTGAACTAACCTTTTGATCAGGCCTAGAGAAGCCCTCAGCTCAAGGGCCAAGTTCAACATACCTTCAACCAGCTTTTGTGAAGGGATCTTAAAAGAAGCCTCACCCACTCATTTGCATGCGGCTTTCACTGCTTAACTGCCATGTAAACAAGTTGGTTTTGTTGTTATTTTTGGATTGTTTTGGTTTGGTTTTGGTTTTGTTTTCCGAGACAGGGTTTCTCTGTGTAGTTTTGGTGCCTGTCCTGGATCTCCATCTGTAGACCAGGCTGGCCTTGAACTCACAGAGATCCGCCTGGCTCTGCCTCCCGAGTGCTGAGATTAAAGACATGCGCCACCATCACCCGGCTTATTTTTGGATTATTTTAAGACTGAAAAAAAAATATATGTATGAGTGTTTTGCCTTGCTTTAGGGTTTCTATTTGCTGTGATAAACACCATGACCAAAAGCAACTTGGGGAGGAAAGGGTTTATTTCAGTTTATAATTTTCAGGTCATACTCCATTAATGAGGGAGGTCAGGGCAGAGTGATGCAGAGCCCCTGAAGGAATTCTGCTTACTAGCTTTCTCTCATAGCTTGCTCAGCCTGCTTCCTTACACATGCCAAGACCACACGACCAGGGATGGCACTTCCCACAGGAGCTGTGCTCTTCCACAGTAATCATCAATGAAGAGAACGCACCACAGTCTTGTCCACAAGCCAACCCAGTGGGGCATTTTCTCAACTGAGTTCCCCTCTTCCAAAATAAGTTGAGTTTATGTCAAGGTGACATAAAACTAGCCAGCACAACTGAGTTCTTGTCAATTTGACACAAAAACACATTAGTGTTAAACCATAACCTTTCCTTTCTTGTTCATCCCCAAGATCTCATATTAATATTAATATCACAAGATTAAAACATCCTAGCTTTTAAAAGTCCCACAGTCTTTAAAAATCCAAACTCTTTAAAAGTTCAGTTTTCAGCTGGGCAGTGGTGGCCCACACCTTTAATCCCAGGACTCGAGAGACAGAGGCAGGTGGATTTCTGTGAGTTCCAGGCCAGTTGGTCTACAGAATGAGTTCCAGAACAGCCAGGGCTACACAGAGAAACCCTGTCTCAAAAAACAGAACAAAAAAGAAAAATTCAGTCTTCTAAAAATATCCAAACTCTTCTTCAAAGTTCAAGCCTCTCTAAAATAATCAGTCTCTAAAACATCCATAGTCTCCTTAAAATTCCAAAGTCTCTTTAAAAGTTCAAAGTCTCAACTGTGGGCATCTGTTAAATGAAAACAAGTAAAATATTTCCTTATTCCAAGAAGGAAGAGCCAGGGTGCAGTCACAGTGAAAGCAAAGCAAAATCAGTCAGCTGTGTGAAATCAGTGTCAGACATCTGGGGCTCACGTTCTAGGTTCCAGAAGGCTTGCACAGCACACACAGCTCATCTCCTAAGCTCAGGCAGGCTCCACGCCACAACTGCGTGCTCATCCCTTGGTGCTCACCCCTTGGTACTAGCATCTCCAAAATGCTGGGTCTCTGCAGCTGGGCTACATCTTTGGGGTGCTCCTCAGGGACTCCGACCCTGCCACATGGTGCTGAGCCTCACCTACTCTCCGTGACCCCTTCA
Organism: Peromyscus leucopus; assembly: GCF_004664715.2. Lineage (NCBI taxonomy): Eukaryota > Metazoa > Chordata > Mammalia > Rodentia > Cricetidae > Peromyscus > Peromyscus leucopus. Next base: position 166,166,788 of record NC_051063.1, read on the forward strand.
TTCCTGAGGCTTGGACTGTAACTGAGGCTGCCCCTTCACCAATGGCTTCTTCTGGCTGCAGTTTTCTTCCTTATTTTTGCTCCTTTACTTCCTGGGAGTTTCTTTTTTGTTATCTTTTTTTCCTCTTCCCTTTGTGGTACTGAAGACTGAACCCACAGTCTTGTGCATGTTAGGTAAATACTCTACCACTGAGCCACACCCCAGCCCCTCACTGGGGGATTCTAGGCAGGGGCTCTACCACTGAGCCACACCCCAGCCCCTCACTGGGGGATTCTAGGCAGGGGCTCTACCACTGAGCCACACTCCCAGCCCCTCACGGGAGATTCTAGGCAGGGGCTCTACCACTGAGCCACACCCCAGCCCCTCACTAGGGGATTCTAGGCAGGTGCTCTACCTCCAAGTCATTTCTCAAGACCTCTTTTTACTTTAAAAAAAAAAATCATCTTTAAAAACATCTAAATTCTTGGGCTGGAGACATAGCTTGGTGGTTAAGAGCACTGGCTGCTCTTCCAGAGGACCTGGGTTCAGTTCCCGCCACCCACATGACAGCTCACAATTGCCTGTAACTTCAGTTCCAGGAGATCTAGCACACTCACACAGACATACATGTAGGCAAAACACTCAATGCACATTAAAAAAAAAAAATCTTGATTGGGCTGTGGTGGCGCTCACCTTTAATCCCAGCACTTGGGAGGCAGAGGTAGGTGGCTCTCTGTAAATTCAAGGCCAGCCTGGTCTACAGAGTGAGTTCCAGGACAGTCATGGCTACATAGTGCGACCTAGTCTCAAAATAGACAAACAAATAAATGAGACCACTCACAAACCAACTTTATGTTCCTCTTTCGCATGTGACTTTGTTGCAGAGAAGTTTATACTTTTTTTTATTACATTTATTTATTGTGTGTGCATGTACATTTATTTAATGTGTATGTGTGTGTGCGTACATTTATTTAGTGTGTGAGTGTGTGAGTGTGTGTGTGTGTGTGTGTGTGTGTGTGTGCATGTGTGAACTGGCTTGTATGAGTGCATGTGGAGGTCTGAGGACAACGTGCAGAAATCAGTTCTCTCCTTCCACCCTGTAGGTCTGGGGATCAAATTCAGGTCCTCAGCTTTACCCACTGGGCCGCCCTGCAGGCTGCAAGGCTCTCTCCTCAGTGTGCCCCTTCCTGCCATGTAGCAGGAATCTTAAAAGTTCTTATTAATAAAATCAAACCCGGACCAGGTATTGGGGTGAACTGGAAGATCAGAGAACCAGAACAAGCCACAGCTACCTCACCTCGCTGGATCCTCAGCCTCTCCCTCCTTCAGTAAAACCTACCGGCATGCGCCATCACAACCGGCCGAGTGTAGAGCGGGCCTGAGCTGGGGCCCACAAGGCCACAGGCAAGCAGCTTTTTCGTGAATTCGTACCACAAACGTTGGGCGCCAGATGTAGCATGAATCTTAAAAGTTCTTATTAATAAGATCAAACCCGGACCAGGTATTGGGGTGAATTCTGGAAGATCAGAGAGACAGAACAAGCCACAGCTAACCTCATCTGGCCAACTTCTCAGCTGGTCTTGTTTCCTCAGACCGGAAGCTTCTGTGTCCTCATCCCAATGGCTCTCAGCTGAACTGTACTGCTTGAAAGCCTGAAGCTTAACCAGCCAAATGCTGCTAGTTTCTGGTCCTCACACCTTATATACCTTTCTGCTTTCTACCACCACTCCCTGGGATTAAAGGCTCGCTTTCTGGGATTAAAGGCATGTGTCACCATGTGTGGCTGTTTCTAATGTATCCCTGAACTCACAGAGATCCAGAGGGATTTCTCCCTCTGGAGTGCTAGGATTAAAGGTGTGAGTGCCACCATTTTCTAGCCTTTGTATCTAGTGGCTGTTCTGTCTCTGACCCCAGATAAGTTTATTAGGGTGCGCAATATTTTGGGGAACACAATACTACCACACTGCCATGCTTAGGAAAGCCTCCCTCTTCTCAGTTAGGTTCTGGATTTATTTTATTTTATTTTATTTTATTTTTGCGGAGCTGAGGACCGAACCCAGGGTCTTGTGCTTGCTGGGCAAGGACTCTACCACTGAGCTAAACCCCAACCTCAGTTAGGTTCTATATTTATTTCTATTGTCCTTAGAATTTTCACACCAAGTCTTTGCTACATCTGTGATTTACCTTACCATGAAGGGTGAAATTAGGCTTTGGCATTTACATCCCCCACCCCCAAGCATGGGGAACAGAGTCTCACCAGCATGCATGAAGTCACCAAGAATTCACATCACAATGGCAGGTCTTTAGTCCCCCCCCACCCCCTCACTGAAGTCTACATAAAAAATTGTCAATGAAGGGCTGGAGAGATGGCTCAATGGTTAGGTGCACTCGCTGCTCTTCCAGAGGACCCAGATGTGATTTCCAGCACCTACATGGCAGCTAACAACTGTCTGAAACTTTGGTTTTTAGGGGATCTGATACCGTCTTCTGGCCTCTGCAGGCACCAGAGATGTTCACAGTGCACAGATACACATGCAGACAAAACACTCATACACATAAAATAAAAAATTTTAAAATCTCAAAAAAAAAAGTAAATGTAATGTCAAACCAGGGTTTCCTTTTTTGTTTCTTCTGGCAGTACAGGATTGAAATTACAGCTTAATTCCTGCTAAACTTAAATGTAATTTAAATATTTCATATATTATTTTTGATATTTTATATATCCTTCTGTTTTTTTGTTTGTTTGCTTTTGGTTTTCCAAGACAGGGTTTCTCTGTGTAGCCCTGACTGTTCTGGATCTCACTCTGTAGACCAGTCTGACCTCAAACTCAGAGATCCACCTACCTCTGCCTCCTGAGTACTGGGATTAAAGGTGTGCACCATCACTGCCTGGCCTATAATATATATATATATGTATATATATATATATATATATATATATATACATATATATATATATACACACTTTCAATCACTATTTTTAATTATATGCTTATGTGTGAGTCTTCATGTAGGTGTGTTGTGCAGGTAAGTTCAGTGCCAGAAGTGGGTGCTGGATCTCTTAAAGCTGGAGTTACAGGTAGTTGTAAAATTCCCGATATGGGTATTGGGAACTGATCTCAGGTTCTCTGCTGGATCCCAAGCATTCTTAACCACTGAACCATATCTGCTGCTTCCCCTTCCCATCATTTTTTGGTTTTTTGCAATCTTTGGAACCCGCTGGGAATGGTGGTACCTAGGGATGGCTTTCCTTAAAGCACCCGGATAGCGGTGGGCCTTTGAGTCCGCACCCTGGGGATGCGTGGCTTTCTCTGAGGACTGTGAAGTTGCCCTCGGCAGCATTCCTTGGTCATTGTTGAGCTGCCATCATCAATGACTGCTACTGCGGGGCCCGGGGATGGTTACCTTCCGGTCCAATGGAGGGCATCTATCACACGAAGGTCTCCTGGATGCATGGCTTTTTCACTGTCCAAATTCTCTCTCTCTAGAGTCCCTCTTCGCCGAGTCCACCCTGGACACAGGATCTTAAGCCCACTGAGTGGATGGGAACAGCCAGCAGAGTCTCCAAGGGCCCCCGCCTATGGTGACAAGCCCATCTTTGTGCCCCTGTCCAAGTTCATGAATGTGAGTCCCAGCCCCCACATTCCCGCCCTTGAGGCAGAATACCCAACTCTTCACTTATCCTGTGCTCCCTTGTCCCACCAGACCCAGTATTTTGGAAACATTGGTTTGGGAACGCCTCCTCAGAACTTCACAGTGGTCTTTGACACCGGTTCTTCCAATTTCTGGGTCCCATCCACGAGATGTCATTTCTTCAGTTTGCCCTGCTGTGAGCTCCCCCGGGAAGAAGGCCAAAAGGGGTGATGGGAGAAGAGGGCTTGGCCTCAGTATCCCCTAGGCTGTCCTTGCAGGTGCTGAGTCTCCCATCCCCTGAGTGACACCTATTTTATCTCCTGCATTAGGGTTTCACCATCGTTTCAATCCCAAGGCCTCCAGCTCCTTCCGGCCCAATGGGACCAAGTTTGCCATTCAGTATGGGACTGGGCGGCTGAACGGAATCCTGAGCCAGGAGAATCTGACTGTGGGTGACTTCAGCCACACAAGACCTCAGCTTAGACCTAGGGTCTACCACCACCTGGTTCTGGGAGGGGTTTGAAGAGGCAGGCCCTCCTGGGAGACGGGGAAGGATTCTTGAGAGGAGGTGGGGTCTCCTAGGGACAGGATGAGGGGCATGATCTGCTGGTCAAGGGGTGGAGCTTCTTAGAAGGAGGTGGGGTCTCCTAGCAAAGGAGATAGGATTTCTAGAGAAGAGATGGGATCTCCTTAGCAAGAGGATGGGGCTTCTTGTGAAGGGGTGGGGCCTCTTGAGAAAGGGGGTGGGACTTCTAAAAAAGGAGGCTTCCTTTGCAAATAAGCATGGCCTCCCCAGAAGTGGAGCTTCCTGAGTAGTGGGGCAGAACTTCCTGAGCAAATGTTTATGGTTTCTTGGGAAGAGGCTTGGATTCTCATGTAGACCATCTAGATTCTTTCCCCAATGCCTCCAAGCAGGTTCTCAGCCACAGGAGGGTAATGTCTTTCTAGAAATAACTGGTCCCACTTCAATTTATCCCTAGATTGGGGGAATCCACGGTGCTTCTGTGACATTTGGAGAGGCTCTGTGGGAGCCCAGCCTGGTCTTAGCTTTTGCTCGCTTTGATGGGATCCTGGGCCTCGGTTTCCCAACTCTGGCTGTGGGAGGAGTTCGGCCTCCACTGGACAGGATGGTGGAGCAGGGGCTGCTGGAGAAGCCCGTCTTCTCCTTTTATCTCAACAGGTATCGGACGGGAGCTGTCTCCATACCCGAGTCCAGCTGTTGCTAAAATCCTCTCCCTTAGGAGGTCCCAATACCTAGGCACCCTACCACCACAGTTCACTCTGGGGAACCAATGAGTGCATTCAGCTTCCTTACAGAGCATAGGCGAGGAGTTACTCACAGTGGTGGGTGCTCCTCCCCCTAAGAGGCTGCCCCAGTGGGGATGGGGGGTCCTTGTGGCTCCATAGACGGAGCTCCCCTTAATCTACATACTCTAGCCCCTCTCCCAGGCCGCTAGCAACCGAGGCAGAGTTGCATGGGAGGGAGCAGCTGGACACTCAGCTGAGGGTCTCATGACCCTCCTCACCCTTCCATGTCAACAGTCAACAAGCCCGTTTGGGATGAACTTTTTCAAGGGGCCACAGTTTAACTCCCAAGATAGTGGTTGTTTGGCTTGGCACACAGTCAGTTACAACACCAGCCCGGAGAAAACTCCTTCAGGAAGTCCCATTATTAACACAGGAAGTCCAGTGGTCCTTGAAGGAAGTCATCCTCCCGACACAAGAGCTTTCACCTACATTCAGGAAAGTGCTTACCCAATATAGAAACACAAGAGGAAACCCCACAACCTAAGTGGCAGCTCAGGACATACCAACGAAACTCACCATGGGTTCACAATGCCCCAGGTTTTGAAATCAAACAGGAAATTCCATGCCCAGTCAACAAGTCCTCTACTTAAGGACCCTTGCTTCACCTCAAAGAGAGCTCATACTCTGCTGGAGAGCCCTGCCTAGAGTTAGGATCACTCATTAGTCATCAGCTTTTAGGAGGCACAACTGTATACTCAAAAGCCCCATCAGTAACAGACATGGTGGTGCATGCCTGTCATCCCAACACTTGGGAGGTGGAAGAGGGAGGATCAGGAGTTCAAGGTCATCCTTGTCTTGTTTCCAGTTCCCATACTTAGGAGCTGCCCATACCCCTCTACCCTATTGTCTTGGTTAGGGTTTCTATTGCCGTGATGAAACACCATGACCAAAAGCAAGTTGGAGGGACAAGGTTTATTTGGCTTACACTTCCACATCACTGTTCATCACTGAAGGAAGTCAGGACAGGAACTCCAACAGGGGAGGATCCTGGACACAGGAGCTGATGCAGAGGTTCTGGAGGGGTGCTGCTTACTGGCTTGCTCCCCATAGCTTGCTCAGCCTGCTTTCTAATCAGGCCAGAGGAGGCCTCACTCACAACAGGCTGTGTCCTCCCAATCAAACACTAAGAAAATGCCCTACAGACCTGCCTATAGCCCAGTCTTATTGAGGTATTTTCTCAGTTGAGGTTCCCTCCTCTCCAGTGACTCTAGCTAGTGTCAAGTTGACATAAAACTAGCTAGCACACCCACCTAGAAGCCAACTGGCAGGAAGTCCCATGCCTGGCCACCTCTGGGACCAATACATGGAATACCAGCCTCTTACTTCACTTTGCCTCTGCAGAGATTCTGAAGGGTCTGATGGAGGAGAGCTGGTCCTGGGAGGCTCAGACCCAGCCCACTACCTACCTCCCCTCACCTTCATACCAGTCACCGTCCCCGCCTACTGGCAGGTCCACATGGAGAGGTGAGGAACTTGGACTCGTGGGGCTTGAGCTGCGGGTCTGGACACCCAGGCCCTGCCTCTGACAACTGCCCCATCCTCCCTCACAGTGTGAAGGTTGGTACAGGCCTGACTCTTTGTGCCCAGGGCTGTGGTGCCATCCTAGACACAGGAACATCTCTAATCACAGGACCTAGTGAGGAGATCCAGGCCTTGAATAAGGCCATTGGGGGATTTCCCTTCCTGGCTGGGCAGGTGAGACTACTCCTGGTTCTGACGGGTGTGCTTCAGAGGATCTCGGGGGTCTGGTGGCAGATTTTGGGTGGGCAGCTGAGGCCTAAAGGATGAAAGCAGGTAACCAGGAAGTAAATGAGGATAGCATGCTTTCCAGGTGGGTGGGAGGGAAAAATGTAGAACTGGACTTAATAGGAGAAGCCTACCTAACAGGCCTTTCTACAGGAGATCCTGAATACCTGACTGCCCAATATAAGCTGTACTCTAGACACTAGGGATCCACCCAAGACACGTGAGCAGAGCAGGAACCATCTGCCTACCTGCCCTGTTCCTCTTGTTCCGCAGTATCTCATTCAGTGTTCCAAGATCCCAGAGCTCCCCCCTGTCTCCTTCCGCCTTGGTGGCGTCTGGTTTAACCTCACAGGCCAGGACTATGTCATTAAGGTAAGGCGACTGCCATGGTGACATCAGAGCAACCAAACTGAGCTTGCGAGGGCAGAGCTGGGTCTCTTCCTTCACCAGGGCTGGATATCCAACACAGGAACTTTGCCTTTAGAGAGGGTCTCACTGTGTAGCTTTGGCAGACCCAGACCTGCTAATATAGACCAGGCTGACCTCAGACTCAAGAGTTCCTCCTGTCTCTTCCTCAAGTGCTGGGATTAAAGGTGTGCACCAACATACCCAGCCCGAACTTTGCCTTTCTTTTTCTTCTTCTCTCCCTTTCAGCGACTTTTATTTATTTTCTGTATGTGCGCACTTGATTACAGCATGTGTGTACAAGTCAGAAGACAATTTGAAGGAATCTGTTTTCTCTTACTATGGGGGGGGGGGGTCTGAGGACTGAACTCGGGCTGACAGACTTAGCAGCAAGCACCTTTACCAGCTGAGCCATGTCGTCGCTCCCCTTTCTTTCCTTTTTTTTTTTTTGAAAATGGGTTTAAGTATGTAGCCCAGGCTGGTCTTGAACTCCCCATCCTCCTGCCTGAGTCTCCTGAGTGCTCAGATCACTGGATGATGGCACCATGCCCAGCTAGCAACACTAGAGGACACTAATTGTCCTCTTGTGGGTGCAGAGGGGACAATCAAACTCGGATTCCAGCGACACCCAATTTCCTCCGTGTTGTCGCCTTGCAGATTCTTAAGGGCGATGTTGGCCTCTGCCTGTTGGGCTTCCAGGCCTTGGACATCCCGAAGCCTGCAGGACCCCTCTGGATCCTCGGAGACGTCTTTTTGGGGCCCTACGTGGCCGTCTTCGACCGAGGAGACAAAAACATCGGCCCGCGCGTGGGTCTGGCGCGTGCTCGGTCTCGTGCAACAGGACCGGAAGAAAGAAGGGCTGCGCAGGCGCAGTTCCTCAGAGGACGGCCTAGTTAGGGTACATGCACATAGGGCCACAGAGGCTAGCTTCTTTCCAATTAAAAAAAAAACCCACTTTCCATTGAAGGAACCCACTTTGGTCACTTTCGGGAAGGGAAAAATGAATTCTGACCTCTGGAGTTGAGAAAGAGATGGGAGGGAAGAGAAGCATCCTACTTCGCGGCCGGCCCGCCAGTGAGAGGTCCGGGAACAACAATCCCCATGAAGCCTCTGGCCACCACTACCGGTAGTCAAAGGCCCGCGCACCGCAGAGCATCACGGATTTTGTAGTCCTCTCCCTATTGGCATCCCGCGGAGGGCGGCCGCAGCCACAACAAATGTGGGAGGCGACAAGTCAGGATGACAGCGACAGGTGGCAGTGGGGGTGAAATCGACAAAAGGTTTGTTTTAAGGAGAGAGGTCACCATCCTGCGGACCTTGTGTGTCCTATCTTCTCCCAGGGGATTCCAGGGCCCCTGGGTCTGTCATAAAGGCGGACCTTGAAGACCCACGGTTGTGAGGGTCAGGGGCTGTCCCTCCTCCAGTGGGATGTCATAGCCTCCACCTGCTGCCCAGAGGTGCTGGGGCCTGGTCACCACTCCCCCGCCGCCAGATCCCTTCAGTTCCTTCCTCGCCTAGACTTGGGGTGAGTATGAGGAAGGGGCAGGGGCTCAAGTTCTGCGCGTGAAAAGACAGTCTATAGCTCAGCTTGGAGACAGGACTCGGGAGACAGGCAGGACCAGAGACTGCAGCGGAAGGATCCCCTGGATTCAGAGCTCGGGAGGGGGGCAAGGCATTTGTGGGTTTGTTTGTTTGTTTGTTTTTGGTTGGTTGGTTTTGGTTTTTTCAAGACAGGATAACTGTAGTCCTGGCTGACCTGGAACTGACAGACGTCCGCCTGCCTCTGCCTCCCTAGTGCTAGGATTGAAGGCGTGCGCCACCTGTGTGTGTGTGTGTGGGGGGGAACCGTCCAGCTGTGGGGGGGAGGGAACCGTCCAGCTGTGTGTGTGTGTGTGGAGGAACCGTCCAGCTGTGGAGGGGGAAGGGGGCGGCCAGGGAGGCATAGGCAGTGAGTCTCCACACTCTCGGCTTCACTGAGACTCTTGGATTTTGCACCAATGGGAAGGGAAGTAGGGGGCGGAGCAAAAAGTAATCTTAGATGTCCAGGAGGGGGAGAACTGGCCTCTAGTGACTTGGCCTTGGGAATAGGGGAGGGGTCAGCAGGAGGGGACGCCAGGGATGACAGAGGGTGTCCAGGGAAAGGATGAGGATGGGTGAGGTGGACCAGGACTGAGAAGTTTGTTTCAAGAAGTGGGCAGACATCCTTCCTGCATCCCCTCTACTGAGTTTTGATTCTGTTCCCCTCTGGATGCCCCATCCAGTCTATGGTCAAAGGGTGGTGATTCTTTACTGACCAATCCCTCTCCCCATGCCCTGGGGAATGTAGCAGGCTTTTTCATGACTCTCCTAAATCATGACATGGAGACTTATTATTAATTATGAATGCTCTTATGCTTGTTCTATTAGCTTTTTTGTTTTGTTTTGTTTTGTTTTTTCGAGACAGGGTTTCTCTGTGTAGCTTTGCGCCTTTTCTGGATCTCGCTCTGTAGACCAGGCTGGCCTCGAACTCACAGAGATCCGCCTGGCTCTGCCTCCCGAGTGCTGGGACTAAAGGCGTGCAGCACCACCACCCGGCCCCATTAGCTCTTATAACTTACTTTAACCTGTTTCTTTTCATCTATGTTTGGCCTCAGGACTTTTTACCTTTCATTCTGTCTGTCCTACATTTCTGCTTCCTCTGTGTCTGTCTGGCTGGCAGCTAACTGTCTGGCCCCAGGTGGCTCCCTCTCTTTCTCTCCTTTTCTCTCTTCTCTCTCTTCTTCCCCAAGCCTAGACTCCTACTTACTGTCTCTGCCCCACAGCCCTGCCTATCCCTCTACTGCCTGGCTATTGGCTGTTCAGCTTTTTATTAGACCAATCAGGTGCCTTAGGCAGGCAAAGTAAAACAGCAACACATCTTTACATAATTAACAAATGCAGAGTAAACAATGCAACACATCCTTACATAGTTAAAGAAATATCCCACAACAAGGGAAGCCTGGAGAGATGCCCAAGTTTCCCAGGGCTCATAGTTTCAAACTGTTGCCTGCTCTCTGTCCCCACCTTTAACCCCACAGTCTTCCCTCTGTTTCCTCCTCATCCCCATGTCTGACCTCTGGGGAAAAAACAAAACAAAACAAAACGCAGATTTATTTGGTAACTGGATTCTGTGCCTGGCCTCTGTAAAAAGCAGAAAGTCGAGGTGGAGGTGAGGTATGACAGAGGATTGTGACTTAGGTCCTTTTACCAGTCCATACTTCCATCCCTTAATGCATACCCAAACCCTGGTCCAGCCTGAGACCCTGTCCCCAACTGACCTGGGACCCACCCCCTCACAGCAAGTCACTGCTTCTCTCGGTAACATGCCAGATTAGGAGTACACAGTGGGCAGCAAGTGCCTCTTTCTATTTTCTGCCCTGGTGTGTCCATCAGAATCTCGAAGGCTCCAGAGAGGGGGACTCCAGGGTCTGTGGTGGGTCTGCAGGACAGGCCCCACTTCCGCAACCCCACTTCCGCAACTCCACAGTGACGCAGACTCCCCTGCTGCCAGGATGGAGTTAGACTGGGGTGGGTGGAGAACCCAGAGACGGAGACGAACCAAGACCCAGCAGGAGAGAGGGAAAGAGACCCAGAGAAGACAAAGACCAAAACAGAGACCCAGAGACAAAGAGGGACCAAGACCCAGGGAGAGAGGGCGATAGAGCCTCAGAAAGTGACAGATCCAGAGATCCAGAGAGAGGCATAGGCCCAAAGGGGAGGAGATAGAGACCTAGAGAGAGGGACAAAGAGCCAGAGAAAGAGGGACTGAGGCCAGAGGAGGGAGACAAAGACCCAAAGAGAAAGGGTGAGACTCACACGGAGACAGACAGAGACGGAGGAACCAGATTCCCAGAGTGGTGGGGACAGGCGAGAGAACACTCAGAGACAACCAAGGAAAGGTGACAGGACACTTAAGCGGAACGGGGCTTGGGGTGGGAATACGAACCCGCACGGCGCCTGCAGAGGGAGGCGACGAGCCAGCTACCGCCGCAGCCCCTGACCCGCCCGCCCTCTTCGCTCTTGCAGGCGCCTCCTCCCGCCGCAGCCTCCGCCGCAGCCACTAGCGTTCTGCGGTCCCCGCGCCTAGGACCGCCCAGGAGGCGGGGCCTACCAACCAAGAGGCGTGTGGCCTCTCCTCCGGCTCCTCCCTTCTTCCTTCTTAACCCCGCCCCTTCCATTGGCCCACCCATCCCAGTGGTTGAGAAGCTGTTGCCGGCTCTCCGGCTGCGCTCCTCCCTTCAAGTACCGGCGCGCACTCCTTTACCCATCTCTTGTCCGCAGTCTTTGTGATCTAGGCCTCGTTCCCTTTCCTCCACCAGCTGGAAACCTTTGCCCCTCCCGAAGGCCTCGTGGACCATCCCCCGGGTATCTGACACCGAATCTCTCCATTCCAGCCCTGACCCCCCCACCCCTGTGTCCAGAGAAGCAGTGAGCGCCTTTCCCCTAACAGGTGTCTCATTCCCCGTCCTCCATCCGACGAGCCCAGCGGCTCCTGGAGCTCTGAATGCTCATTTTAAACGCCCCACTTTGCCATCCACTTATTAGTCCCACCTTCCTCTGGACCATTGAGATGTTTCCAACCCCTTATAGACCCCACCCATCTACCTGTGTCTCTTCCATCCATCGGACCCTCTTCCTAACGAAGTCCAAGTCTGCAGCTCCAGCAGGACCTGGTGATGTATGTCTGTCATCCCAGCTACCGGGATGAGGCTGAGACAGGGTCAGGATAGCAAACCTAAGGCCTCCTTGGACTCTACAGCTTGCCGTCTCCCCCCCCCCCCCAGCTTCCATTCAGAAGTTCCACCCCTTCCCACTGTCCTGCTCTCTTCTCTTCTCTGTCTCCTGTCAGTTTTTTATTTAATCAGGTTCCATCTCCACCTCCAGTTCCGGTCGTCTTCCCCGCCCCCGCCCCGCCCCTAAGTGAGACCCTTCCTCTCATTGTCCCGGCCCAATAAGATTATTGATTTCTTGGGCTTCCTGTCACTGTTAACCTAATCAAACCCTTCCCTGTGCATCTGCTTTTTCAATAGAGGTACTGCCTGCCAGGACCTTAGGCCAGTGACCAGTTTGGTTTCTTTTTCTCAGCTTCTCCTGTGGTTCCTCCCTTTTAGAAAACAGCCTATTAGGTTTTTTTTTTGGGGGGGGGGGTCGAGTCTCATGTAACATAGGCTGGCCTCCTCACTCTGTAGCATGACCTTGAACTCCTGATCCCCCTGTCTCCACCGCACCTGTCTCTTTCTCATACCTGGCTCCAGGGTCTCCATTTTCGCTGGGCTGCTGAGTTAGGCATTTTTAGGGTTCCCTTGACGCCCCGCCCTCTTCTAGGTACGATCCAATCCCTGAGCCTTCTGTGCAACCCCACCTTCTCTAGCTAGGCATGGTCGGAGTCTGTCTAGCTGTGGCCCCGCCCAGCCCCTCAGCCCAATCAGCTCTTGTCCTCCCTCCACCTACCCAATCGCGCCCTCCTCATCCATTCATCGTCTCCTCTCATCCAATCACGCTTACCTTTCCATCCGGGCCCCGCCCCCGCGGCCCCGCCCCCAGCCCCACCTCCCCGTCTAATGCTGAGCTCAGTGTGCGTTTGGTCGTTCCGCGGGCGCCAGGGGGCCGAGGAGCAGCAACCGCAACCGGCACCAACGCCGCAGCCGCCCGAGTCTCCGCCGCCGCCGCTGCAGAAGCAGTGCGCGCAAGTCGGCCCCGCCGCGTCCCCGGCGGGTACCCCGCTTTCCTGCGGGCCCGGGGGCCGGCGCGCCGAGCCATGCCCCGGGCTGCCGGCGGTGGCCATGGGGCGGCACGGCGGCGGCGGCGGCGACAGCGGTAAGATCGTGATCAACGTGGGCGGCGTGCGCCATGAGACGTACCGCTCCACGTTGCGCACCCTGCCGGGGACCCGGCTGGCCGGGCTGACTGAGCCCGAGGCGGCCGCGCGCTTCGACTACGATCCGGGTACGGACGAGTTCTTCTTCGACCGCCACCCGGGCGTCTTCGCCTACGTGCTCAACTACTACCGCACCGGCAAGCTGCACTGCCCGGCCGACGTGTGCGGTCCGCTCTTTGAGGAGGAGCTAGGCTTCTGGGGCATCGACGAGACGGACGTGGAGGCCTGCTGCTGGATGACCTACCGCCAGCATCGCGACGCAGAGGAGGCACTCGACTCCTTCGAGGCCCCCGACTCCTCCGGCGCAGCCAACTCCGCCAACGCCGGAGGTGCCCACGATGCAGGCCTGGACGACGAGGCGGGCGCCGGAGGCGGAGGGCTGGACGGAGCAGGAGGCGAGCTCAAGCGTCTGTGCTTCCAAGATGCGGGCGGAGGCACCGGGGGACCTGCCGGGGGCGCGGGCGGCGCGGGCGGCACGTGGTGGCGGCGCTGGCAGCCCCGCGTGTGGGCGCTTTTCGAGGACCCCTACTCGTCGCGGGCTGCCAGGGTGAGCGCGCTCTCCGAGCACCCTTAACTATCCTAACCCCTCTGCTCCCGGAACACTCCATCTCAAGTCTACCCCCCAACCCCCGGACTCCCCAGTCCCCTGGAAGCCCTTTTCCCTGCAGCCGGAGTTCCCTGCGCCTCTGCAAACACACCCCTCCCGAACCTTCAGCGTCTCTCGGGCCTTCCAAACTCCAACCCACTGCTCCAAGTAATCGTAGATCCTGGGAAATGGCTCCCTAACAGAAAATCTCCTGGAGTTCCCTGACAGTTCACCCCCGCCTTTCCCACACACCCTCTGAGACCTTCAGAATGTCTCAGGCCCTCAGAATGTCCTCAGCCTCTCCAAAACTCAACTTCCCGTTTCTTGAACATCCCAAGGCCACTTACTTATTCCCGGCCCTCCGTGTCCCAAGGTTAAAAACACTGCCTCCCGTGTCGCCCCCCCCCCCCGACTCTCTAAAGTCCCCCGTCCGACTCCTCCTCTTTGGGCACCCCCCTCATCCTCCCTAGGCCTAACTTCTAGGTCTCTGTTTCTCTGTAACTTTGGACCTCCTGGATGTTTGCGATCTTCTGCTCTTAGCTTTCAAAGTTCTAGAAGATCCCCGCCCCTACAGAACCCGCAGGGCCTCATTGACCCTCCAAACTACTGGTCAGGACAGTTTCCCCGGGACCTAGCTGCAACGCTGAGTCCGGAGGTGTGGGGAGGGGGGGTGTCCCTTTGTAAGGCAGCGTATCCCTTCCCCCCAACTGCACACTTCTCTGCTTCTGGGATTCCTTCCCATATCCATTTCTCCCTCCCCAGTTACTTTCTCATTCTAAGTGACTTTCAGAAGTTTGAGTTCCCTCAAATCTAGAGACCTGTCTCCTGCTACCCACCACCAAGTCATCAGTCCAGATACTTCTCAGATGGTTTCAATGCCCACCTTTTGGGATGGCTCAGCCCTCTGGGTTCTCTGCTCTCAGCCTTGCCTCCCCTTTCTCAAGCTCCCTCTACAATTACTCCCCCTGATGTAAACCCAGAACCCTAGAAACCCCTCGATACCCTCAAAGACCTCTCCCGGAAAAGTTTGTAAGCCTCGGTAACTTCCCAGGCTTTTTGGATACCCTCTTGATAGCTTTGGCCAGAGCTTTCCCTCTTCCTAAACTTCCTCCGCCTGAGGAGACCCTGGAGGAGGGTGTGTGGGCATAACTAGGTGGGTAAATTCAGGAAAAGAGAGGGCACTAGCAAAAGTGGGGAACAGAGAGCCACTCCTCCCCCCAATTCTCCCCCCGCGCCCCCCCCCCGCGCCGCGTCCTGGGCCGGGAAGGACGCAGAGCCGCAGTGCCGCATTCGGGCTGGGGCGGGGGGGGGGGGGGGGGACGGACCGGAGGCTTCGCATAAAGTTTTAGTCCTGAGAAGCGCTGAATTGGCAACATTTGAGGGTTGAGTTGGGGGGAAGGGAAAGAAAGAGGGGCAGGAGGGACATGGCCCCAGATGCTCTTTTCGGCCTCGAGCATCTCCTCCCCCACTCGATGGCTTGGGGCGCCCTTCCTTCCTGTGACCCCATTGAAGGGTGCTGAGACTGTGAGGAAGTCTTTGGGTGATGGTCAGGCTAGGGGTCCAGAATGGCTACGAAGGTCACTCATTTATTTATTGCACCGATTTATTTATTTATTCTTTATTTGTTTGTTTATTTGAATATCCGCTGTGTGCCTGGTACTTTCCAACCTCCAGGTGGACCTTCTTGCAAGTTGGGAACACAAACCACCTTCAAGCTCAGGGTCCAACCTTCCCGGCTCCGCTTTCCTTTCTTTATAGAGCCTTGGTACCCTCGGAGTCACTTCAGGGGAAACCAGCCCTGCACCTGTGCACTGTAGCGGGTGCCCACCCTTCCTTGGGCTCCTGGGAGGGAAGGGGTTAGGCAAATTATAGGCCCGGTGGCCTTTAACTGCGAAGCCGAAGCCATAGGTACTGCGGCTGCGCGCCGGCTTGCGGCGCTTCAGCCTGGAAGGAGTTAAGGCCACCAGGCCACTGCGGCTGCGCACTGCGGCGGGGGAGCTGTCCGTGGTACTGGCCGCCGCTCGCCCTGCTCCGGGCCGGGCCGACCCGCCCCCACTGCAGTACCGCAGCCTGCTGGTTGGGGGCGGGGAGGCCCCAGGCATGCGCTCTGCGGAGACCTCTGGCCTCTTCTCCACTGCAGAGAAACCAAGTCGGTGGTCTACACTACTGACCACTCTCCTAGCCTACCCTAAGGCCCAGGGCCTACTCACCTCCCAGTTATTAGACTCTGGCCCCTGAGTTCACCTCTCCAGAACCATAACCCCGTCCCCATCCACAAGGCTTCTCAGTCCTCTTCCCACTTCAAATTCAAATTCCCCCCCACTTGGCCCCCCGTCTCTGGCCTTTGCTTGAGGTTAAAGGTCCAGACCCACAAGCACATGCCTTTCTCCCACAGCACCCTTCGCTTT
Source organism: Peromyscus leucopus (assembly GCF_004664715.2). NCBI lineage: Eukaryota > Metazoa > Chordata > Mammalia > Rodentia > Cricetidae > Peromyscus > Peromyscus leucopus. The sequence continues at coordinate 166,182,749 of NC_051063.1, forward strand.
CCAACACCCCCCCCATCTTATAAAAACACCATCCCTAGGACCTTGACCCCCTAGCTCACCAACTTCTTCCAGATCCCGATCTAGCCCCCTCTTTCTTACTATGTAGCAAGACTCTGGGTCTCCCCCACTTTGACAAAGCATAAGCTACTCACTCCCTAGTTGCTGGATGTTGGCCCAAAGTCTAGGCTCCTGAATTTACCTCTCCAGAACCATAACCCTCCCCATCCACAAGGCTTCTCGGTCCTCTTCCCAGGAGGCCTTCCCTCTTCAGCTTCCCCCACACCCACTCTTTCATTCCATCCCCAAACTACCCCCAGGTCTCTCTGTTTTCACTTGCGCTGGGGTCCTTAGATCCCAGCCATCTCTGACCCCTCATCCTTGCCCCAGCTCACTGATCCACTGTACCCTAGTAACAGCTCAGCTCTCACTGTGTTCCAGGCACTCAGCCAAGCACTGTTTTTGGAAGCAAGCCCTCTGTACACTCACCAAATCTTCATAACAATTCCATTAAAAAACAAAATTCAGATCCAGAAAGCTTAACCCTTGCTCCAGTTCGACAAATTCAAACCCAGGCTTTTGAGATGGGCCTAGTGGCATGCAGGTCTGTCATCCCAGCTGCTTAGGAGGCAGGAGGACTACAAATTCAAGGCCAGCCTGGTCAAATTAGTGAGGCCCTGTCTCAAAATTAAAGTTAGAGGGCTAGGGATGTACCTCAGGAACCCAGTGCCTGTCTGGCTTGCATAAGGCTGTGGGCTGCATCCTGAGTGCCACAGAAATAAAGCCCTGCGTCCCCACCTGCCCTCTCCCTTCCCCAGCTCCGTGTGGAGTCCCACACCTCTGAGACATGAGTAGTGTGGTCATGCCTCTCATGCCCATCCCCAAACAGACTATCTGAATCCTCCTGGGGGACTCTGATATGGAGCCCAGCAAGTGTTCTTCCTTGGTCAGCTGTGGCAATCCTGCCCTGGGCCTCTGTTCCTTTCTCAGAATGGGTTGCTAGAAGTGGCAGAACCTCTAAGTAGGGACACTTAGATTCTTGTGGGATATGGGCCTGAGGTGGAGAATGGAGGCCATTAGAAGGGTTTTTAGACTCCAGTGATGCAGATGTGTTGGTCACCGCCATTCTCTCTCCCATCCTCCTGCAGTATGTGGCCTTTGCCTCCCTGTTTTTCATCCTCATCTCCATCACCACCTTCTGCCTGGAGACACATGAGGGCTTCATCCACATCAGCAACAAGACGGTGACGCAGGCCTCCCCAATCCCTGGGGCTCCCCCAGAGAACATCACCAATGTGGAGGTGGAGACAGAACCCTTCTTGACCTACGTGGAAGGCGTGTGTGTGGTCTGGTTCACCTTTGAGTTTCTCATGCGAGTCACCTTCTGCCCGGATAAGGTGGAGTTCCTCAAGAGCAGCCTGAACATCATCGACTGTGTGGCCATCTTGCCCTTCTACTTGGAGGTGGGCCTCTCAGGCCTCAGCTCCAAAGCTGCCAAGGACGTGCTGGGCTTCCTACGCGTCGTCCGCTTTGTTCGCATCCTGCGGATCTTCAAGTTGACCCGTCACTTTGTAGGCCTGCGTGTGCTGGGCCACACACTCCGGGCCAGCACCAACGAGTTCTTGTTACTCATCATCTTCCTGGCTCTGGGGGTCCTCATCTTTGCCACCATGATCTACTATGCTGAGCGAATTGGTGCCGACCCTGATGACATCCTGGGCTCCAACCACACCTACTTCAAGAACATCCCCATTGGCTTCTGGTGGGCCGTGGTCACCATGACCACCCTGGGCTATGGAGACATGTACCCTAAGACATGGTCTGGGATGCTGGTCGGGGCGCTGTGTGCGCTGGCCGGTGTGCTGACCATCGCCATGCCCGTACCCGTCATCGTCAACAACTTCGGCATGTACTATTCACTGGCTATGGCCAAGCAGAAATTGCCAAAGAAGAAAAACAAACACATCCCCAGGCCTCCACAGCCTGGCTCACCCAACTACTGCAAGCCTGACCCCCCGCCTCCACCCCCACCACACCCCCACCACGGCAGCGGTGGCATCAGCCCACCACCGCCCATCACCCCTCCTTCCATGGGGGTGACTGTGGCTGGGGCCTACCCGCCTGGACCCCACACACACCCTGGGCTGCTCAGGGGTGGTGCTGGGGGGCTGGGCATCATGGGATTGCCTCCTCTGCCAGCCCCTGGTGAGCCCTGCCCACTGGCTCAAGAAGAGGTGATTGAAACCAACAGAGCAGGTAAGGCTGGGCCAGGACTGGGGGTGGGGGGACCTGGGTGTGGGGGGACCTGACTCTTAGGGCCAGGCAGAGTGGGGTGGGAGGCAACAGCAGACAGAGAAAGGACAAATGGCCGGAAGGCTAGAGAAGAGGCAGGAGGGGCCATCGAGACAGGCCTCCATGTGCAAGAGAGTTCCTGAAGGTGGAATGTCGCCAGGCTGATCTGAGAGGCCCTTGGGCAGAACAACATAGTGAGAACATTTTAGAAAGAGACCCAGGCATGGTGGGGCATGCCTCTCATCCCTTGGAGGCACTTGGTATCTCCCATACTCCGGAGGTAGAGGTAGGAGGATCAGGAGTTCCAGGCTAGCCTGAGCTACATGTCCCTGTCTCAAATGAAAAGAGAGAAAGGGAAAGGAAGGAGGGTGGAGGGCCAGAGAGAGAGCAGGGCCCAGGGCACTCCCTCATGATTCCAACACTGGGGGCTGGGGAAGGAGGGTCAACACATGTTTGAGGCTATCCTGGCCTACATACATACGGAGACCCTGCCTCAGGAAAACAAGCAAAGAGAGGTTTTGAGTGGCTTCCTGGGCCACTAGTCCACTCCCATTCTTAGAGACAATTTCCTAAGAAAGAGATACTCCTATTTGTATTTGAGAAGAAAAGGGAAGAGAGAGGGAGAGCTAGAAAGAAAAAAGAAAAAGGAACGAGAGCCAGGCATGGCAATGCATTCTTGTAACCCCAGTACTTAGGAGGAAGAGGCAGGAACATCAGGATTTCAAGGCCAGTCTCTCAGAAAGGAACTCTGTAAAACCCAGGGAGTCTCCCATGACCCAGGAAGGCTAGGGACAGGCCCGGGCGCTGTCACAGTATGTGACTGTGGCAGCCTGAGCTGGGGGAAGCAGCCCTGCCAATACCACCATGTTTAAGAGAGGGAGACAGATGGAGTGGGCGGTCAGCAGGACAGCGTTCAGGACCCACCTGCAGGCAAAAGGGAGAGGCCTGCAAAGACCGAGGGCCGAAGTTAAGCGGGTTCTGTGGGCAGAACAGTCAGGGTGCAGAGCCGCCAGGCAGGGTCTGCAGAGGACCTGGAAAAACAGGGATCCCCAGAGGGCTCCGGAGAGCTCTTGCTACGAGAAGAGTCAGCCAGGTCTAGTGGAGCACACCTGTTATCCCAACTTTTGGGGAGCTAAGGCAGAAGGATGGGGTGAGTTCAAAGCCAGCCTGGGCCATAGAGCAAGACTTTGTCTCAAATGAATTTTTTAAAATAAGGAGTCAGGCCAAGAAGGGGAGGGAGGAGACGAGAAAGAGGGTGGGTGTGCCTGATTTTGCATGTTGCGTGTGTCCTGGGGGACTCTGTTTCTTGCAGGCAGTGACTTGGGTGTCCTGGAGGAAGGAGGTGAGCCCCCCCAGGCCTTAAGTAGGTCAAGAAAATGAGCTAGTCTGCCCGGCCCCCCATCTTGTTCCCTTAGCCACTGACCCAGTTTCCCATCCATTAAAAATAGATCAAGTCAGAACCTAGGGGACCCCCACCTCACCCTCCCTCACCTTCCCAGCCCTTCCCCACCCTGCCCTTGGCAGCACCCCACACTGTCCCTAAGCAACCACTTCACAACCCGTGACGTCCTCCCTGTCCCCCGCCAGTGCTCGGCACCTTAATGCAGGCTGTGCCCAGCACCCACCTTTTTGTTTTGTTTTTTTGTTCTTTCTTGGGGGGAATCCCACTATGTACCCCAGGCTGGCCTCGAACTCAGAATCCTCCTGCCTAAGCCTTCCGAGTGATGGGATGATGGTGGGCACTACCCTGCCCATTCTGCAGTAACCACAGCAGCCCCAGCTACCCTCCCAATACCAAGTCCGGACACTCACATGCTCACACAAAGCCCAACTGCCACTTCCTAGCACTGGCCTCTGTCCACACCCTCAATCCCACTTGCCCTCCCCAGCCATCTCACCAGCAGCCCTGTACCCCGTGCCCCGGGGTCACTCTTGACTCTCCGTCCCTCCAGTGCCCTTCACTGCCACCTTCTCCCTTCAGTCTCTGTCCTCTGTCTGTGACCCCTCACCTTGCAGTAGACCCCCGCCCCAACGGGGACCCTGCAGCAGCTGCATTGGCCCATGAGGACTGCCCCGCTATCGACCAGCCAGCCATGTCTCCAGAAGACAAGAGCCCAATCACTCCTGGAAGCCGGGGTCGCTACAGCCGGGACCGAGCCTGCTTCCTGGTCACTGACTACGCCCCTTCCCCTGATGGCTCCATCCGAAAAGGTGAGGTGCCCTCCAGGGGCTCCCCAGAGACCCTTCCTCTCTCCCCAGCCCAGGGGAGGGAGGAGAGGGGGTGGGGGAGGTGCTGGACTTGCCTCTGTTTCCCCCTCAGCCCCAAACCGCCTCCCGCCCTGTCCTCCTCCCTCCCCCTGAGCCCCAGGTTTCCTCACCTGTGTTTATTTCATCTCCATCTCCCCCACCCACCCTGACTCTCCGGCCTCTCCCCTCACCCCCAGCCACTGGTGCTCCCCCACTGCCCCCCCATACTGGCGTAAGCCAGGCCCCCCAAGCTTCTTGGCCGACCTCAACGCCAACGCAGCGGCCTGGATATCCCCCTAGTGGACGAGCCCCCTTCCCCCTAGGGTAAGTAGTTCCCCACCACGGCCCTCCTGACCCCCTTCCTTTGTCCCTCCGACTAACCTCTCTGAGAACATGCTCTCCCACTGACCGAGCCTCTCACCCACGGTGAACAGCTGCACCCAGTTCCCGACACTGACCCCACTGTCACCCCAGGACTTGCCTAGTCCTCACTAACACTCCAGAACTAACCCAGCCCCACCTTCCACCTCTGACCTGCTCACCCCATCCCCCACCCCACCGCTGACCCACCCTACCCTCACCTGTCTGCATCCCTCTCTGGGTATTTTTTATCCAGTCACTAACGTGGATTGTGTGCCTGGACACTCTTACGTGCAGGATGTGAGTGAGCCTGGCGAGTTCTCCCTGATTCTAAGAGCAGACTTAGTCTCTGGCGGCCAAGTAGAAAACAGGCATAGACCTAGCAGAGGAGAGACAGGGACACAAGAACTCGGAAAGCGGGCCAAGCTAGCGGCCAGGAGATGGAAGCTAGGTGATCATCTCGGGACCAGAGGATGGGACCTAGCTGGAGCCAGGAGAGGGATAGGAAAGCCAAGCATGGTGGTCCACATCTGTAATCACAGCACTGGGATGCTGGGCCAGGGCCACTGTGAGCCTGAAGCTGGCTAGGGCGACAAAACAAGACCCTGCCCCCACCCCAAATTTCTTGTTGTTTTAGCTACTACACTTTGGGACACAGCAGTGGTAGCTGTTACATTGCCCCACCCTGAGGAGGAAAGGACTTTTCTGGCAGGCTCAGGTTCTCTCTGAGCCTCTCCCAGACTTGACGTGTTCTCTCAGTGTGGACAGTGCTATGATTGTGGGTAGGTACCACCACAGCCAACTTCGGGAAACCTGTCTGAGAGAGTGACATGAGACCTGGAAGGACGAAAGGCCACGTGCACAGGCCCTGGGTGCGGAAAAGCCTGGGGGGCTGGTCCCTTGGCTGTACAGCTCTTCCCTAGAATCCCCCGAGGGCTGGGGTGTGGCTCGGTGGTGGAGCCCTTGCTCAGCACATCCTAAGTTCTCCTTCCCGTACTGCAAAACAGAAAGGACGGCGTGACTGGACTGGGGGAGGAAGGGGTGCCAGAGCGTCTGGGCCGAAAGCTGGGCGCTGGGCGAGGCTAGCTTCTGTCTTACACAGGACTAGGAGTTGCCAGAAGGGGTTTATCTACTACCTACTCATTCTAGAAACAACACAGCACCTCCTTTAGAAATGTACACACATGAAGAATCCTTACTCTCAGCCTAAGGCTGTACGGAACCTCCATATTCCAAAGACCTCCAGGGAGTGCCAACTGGGAGCAGACAGGCGTGAGAACCTAGGCTTCGGGCTGCCAGCCCAGAGGGGTCTGTGTGCCTCTGCCCTCCATGCCCTTCCTACACCCTCCCCATCACCTTCCATGTCCATCTCATCAATCCTCCCCCTTCCTCCCATCTCCCCCCACCCCTGCTTGAACCTAGACCTCTATTCCTTAACCTTTGTTGAGGGGTTCCTGGTGGGATGGAGGGTAAAGCAGAGTGTGTGGGGAAGGCCGGGGACCCCAGCGGGGTGGGTGAGGCCCTTGCTTTTCTTGCATATGATACCAAAATCCATTCACCGAACTCAAATGATGGCCGGAGCTGATGGGGCTGACTGAACTCTCTGTCCCAAGATCTCACCTCCTCATCAGCCTGCCCCCCCCCAATTCACCCTCTGGCCCCCTGATTCCTGTACCCAGCCCATTCCTCCCGCCCTTGGTCCTGCCCTGCCCTGGCCACCCCGGAAGCTCCTGCCATATTTGATGTTTCTGGCTGCCCCCATTTCACTGCTCCCATCACCCCGGAAAACACCAGAGAGGAGGAAGACGTCCAGGCGTTTCTCCGTCCCCCCAACAGCGAGCCTGTGTTGGGGAGCCCCCCATCTGCCTCCCATTCCCCTTCCTTGACTCTCTGTATTTCTGTCCCCAGCTCTTGTCACCGCCTGAGACCTCGCGAGACCCTCGGGTTTCCCCTGTCCCTTTCCCCCAGGTTAGCAATTGGGAATGGTGGGAGGGGTGTCCCGAGTCACTGGGCTTTTGTCCCCCGCCCCAGGCCCCTTCCTGCAGTCAGAGCATCACCTCCCAGCCTGGGATGCTTAGAAAAGCCTTCCCAGTCGTCCTGGTGCCGGCAGAGAAAACAAAAAAGAAAAAAAACAAAACAAAACCCACCTACCCACATGGTCCTGATGTGGGAGCCCATGAGCTGTGTGACCTTACTGCTTCCTGTCACCAGCAGACCCCATCCAATTTTGGAATCCTCCACCTTATCCCATATCCTGGACTCTTGAAAGATGTCCATGCTGAGTGTAATGGCTCATGACTCTTAGTCCAAGGCTACCTACCTACTGAATTTGAAGTCAGCCTGGGCTAAATAGTGAGTTTGAGGCCAGTTTGGGCTACATAGTGAGATTGAGGCCAGCCTGGGCTACATAATTTGAGGCCAACCTAAGCTATATAGTATGTTCTAGGACAGCCTGGACAACATAGTGAGATTGAGGACAGCCTGGGCTACATAATTTGAGGCCAACCTAAGTTATATAGTATGTTCTAGGACAGTCTGGACAACATAGTGAGATTGAGGCCAGCCTGGGCTACACAGTGAACTCTTATCACAAGGTCCCAGGGAATCTCCTCCCCCTCCTGCACCAGGCCCCCGGCTCCCCCCTGCGCAGCCCCCTCCACCAGCTGCTGCCTCCACCCCAGCCCCTGCCGCCCACCATCCCACCTCGCCAAATGCTGCCTTTGGGCCTCAGACCAGGGGACCGTGGGGAGGGAGAGAAGAGGGGTGGGCAGGTTGGGTGGGGAGGCTTAGTGGGCACCACCCACCTCCTAATCCTGTCTCTCCCCTTCCCTGTGTCTGCACCTTTCTTGTGGATGCCACTGACTGCGATTTCTTCACCTCTCTCTCCATCTCCTCGGCCCGCCCATCCTGCCTATGGGTGTCTCTCTCCTCTCCATCCCTCTCTCCCTGTTGGGGTCTCTGTGTGCCCTCACCCTGGCTCCCATCCCCACGCCCCCCCCTTGTCTCTGCTCCTTCCCCAGGTTACGAGAAGTCCCGCAGCCTGAGCAGCATTGTGGGCCTGAGCGGGGTGTCCCTGCGCCTCGCGCCCCTCGCCACTCCCCCTGGCTCACCCCGGGCCACGCGCCGAGCTCCCCCGACCCTGCCCTCCATCCTCTAGTGCTTCCCTCCCCCCTGTGGGGGGACTGGGGGTGATTGGAAGATCAAAAAGAGCTGGGAGTGGGGGGTGGGGAAAGGGTTCTTTTAAAAAAAAAAAGTCACTAATAATATGCAAAAGAGATGATGCCAGCAGACACCCCCGGCCTCTCACTCCCCACATACTAGAGCCCCCAGGATAGAGGGGGCGGGGCCGGAGCCTGTGCTCCCCCACCTCTCTCCCTCTCCAAAAAGAAAAAAAAAAAAAAAAAAGCAAACCTCAGGTCTCCATGAGCCATAGAACCCCCCCCATCGACTCCTGTAAATAAGTAAAAGCTGATTCCATCTTGGGGCACCCACCTCAGTTTGCATGCCTCCCGGACCCCCTCTTCAGCAATAAGCCGCCAGGAGCTGCGTGCAGAGAGTTGGAGGGAAGGCCGCTGGGAGCTTCTGGGGTCGGGGCTGGCATTTTAGGGGTTTCCTGATCACTCCCCCAAAGGGCGACCCACCCATCACTAATCGATTCAGGAAAACCAAACAAAAAACCCTCTAGGAACATGTAGGGAATGGAAAGCAGGTTAATCAGCCGCAGCCTTGAGGAGCTCAGCTGGGGGGTGGGGGGTTCTGCCAGCTGCTCCCGGGCTCGGAGGACTCCAGCTGGTGCATTCCACCCACGCCCGCCTCCAGGGATCTGCTGCTCCCTCTAGTCACTGCATGGACTTAGCCCTCCAGGCCCAGAACCCTCCACCCCATCCTGTCTCCACTCTATCCCAGAACACGAGACTAGCACCCTAGACTTCCGGAGATTGACCCTGGCACCCTGCACTGCCATCCCCGCGCACGCCGGCGCCCCACACTCCACACCTCCATCACTCCACCCATCCACCACTGACCTGGCCTGCATCGCAGTGTTCTTCCACCCTCCCAGACCCTTCCCTTGTATCCCTCAGCTCACTTTCAGCCTCCAGGACCTGACAGTCCTCAGGGCCCAAACATTGCCCAGACACACCCATAAACATTCAAGCTCCCCCCCACTCCACCCCCCAATAGCTCCAACCTCCTGACATCACACTCCTCAGTCCCAGGCGTCTCTGATGCAAGACCTTCCTGAACGGGCTCCGCCTGTCTGATTCCAGGGAGCTCCCACCCCATGCAGCATCTCTGTCTAGGCAGCCCCTTCCTCAAAGCCCCTTTCACCGAGATGGTGCCAAAACACAGAGTTTCCCCGAGTGTGGGACTCCTGTTCCCTCTTCGTGTGCTGTAGTTTGCAGAGTGCACAAACGACCAAGTAGTTAAAACATGGACGCGCCAGGCACAAAGCGCATACCTGGCCAGTGCGTCCTGGCAGCGCAGCAGTTGGGCGTTGACCTTGAAAGCAAGTTAAGGACAGTCAAGCACACAGCTTGCCTAATGTGCTAAGGTCCCGGGGTTCAATCTCCGGCAACCCCTCTCCCCCTAAAACAGCCCCAAAGTGATCACAGAAGCTGTGGCCCACGTTGCAGGAAAAGAGGACATGCCCACCTGGGCTAGGACCTCAGCCTGCCCTTCCCAGCGTTCCTTGTCCGCCACGTGCCACGTTCGCGGTGGAAAACTTTCTCAAATCCCATCTTGGCTCCAGTATGCTACCTCCCCCAAGCCCAGAGACCACACTGGTCCCAGAATCCTAAACTCCCCTTTGGAGCAGGGTGGTCAGCAGAATTAGCAATCTCTCCCTTGTTCCCACAGCCTCAGGTTACCCCCCGCCGCCACCAGGGTCGGTGGGAGTGTCCTTGGGCCCAATTCTTGATGCAACGATTCCTATGCAAGGGGCATTTTGAGTCCCCCCGCCCCCAGCCTTCCCTTGGGACTTTAAACCCTGGTGAGACAGGGGTTGAGGGGTGGGGTGGGATGTGGTAGGGGCAGGGTAAAGGGCTAGGGGACTCCAGACACCAGGGTATGGGGTGAGGACTCCTAATATTGCCAAAGGGTTCAACTTCTTTAAACAGCCCCTATTATCCCGGCCCCCAGCCCCCGTCCCTCAAAAGAGACAAATGGGGCCGGGAAAAGGGGTAAGTCCTTTTTGAAGGATACCAACAACTTCCCACTGTCTCTTCCTGCTCTCCAGTTTCCCACACGTATTCAGCTTTTTAGTTAAGCTTAAAAAAAAAAAAAAAAAAAGCTACCATCATTATAAATGTCTACAAAACGTGATTTTTGCCCCCTTCATATCTCCCAATTTACCAAATAGTGTGGGGTTCGGGGAGGGAGAGCCAGGTCCTGGTCTCCCTTTTCCCCACGGCCGCCAGGGTGCCTGCAACTGCACGCATGCGCTGCATGACGCGCCCCCACACACATACACACACGCACACACGCATGCGTCGCGCACCCCTCCTGCGCTGGTGGGGGGACGCACGGACTTAGGGCTGGGGGCGGGGCGATGGGGAGGAATGATTGGCAGGGGGCAAGGGGGTCTTCCTGAGCTCAGCAGCTCCCCTCCTTCCCCACACACTCACAGCAATAAGTTTCTCTTCTTCTAGTGGGCAGACGGGCCTGGCCTGGCCTGGCGCGGGAGGGGCTGGCCAAGGGGCGCTCTCAGGGATGGGGGCGGGTCCTGAGTCTGGGGGAGGGGAGGTCTGCAACTGGTGCTAACGGCGGGTCTTCCTGGCCCACCCGCAGGCAGGGAGGGAGGGGTCGGTAGGCTTCTCCCCCAAGCCTCCCCCACGCCCACCCAGGGTGCATGAACCACCCATGCAGAAGCTGCCGCATGTCAGCCCTCCCCCACAAAGAAACAGTGTCATGCCCCTCCCCAGCCCAATAAATGATTCCTTTTCATTTAAAAGTGGCTTTTCTGATTTGGATTTGGGGTGCACAGAGGTGGGGGCTGGGCTGGGTGATGCCGGCCTATCGTCCCTCTCAAGGGGCAGGGGGAACACAGCCTGGTCTGGGAACAAACTTTCCCAGAATCCCCCAGTGAGGGGCTGGGGGTGTGGCTCAGTGATAGAGCCCCTGCCTAGAATCCCCCAGTGAGGGGCTGGGGGTGTGGCTCAGTGGTAGAGCCCCTGCCTAGAATCCCCCAGTGAGGGGCTGGGGGTGTGTCTCAGTGGTGGAGCCCCTGCCTAGAATCCCCCAATGAGGGGCTGGGGTGTGGCTCAGTGGTGGAGCCCCTGCCTAGAATCCCCCAGTGAGGGGCTGGGGTGTGGCTCAGTGGTGGAGCCCCTGCCTAGAATCCCCAGTGAGGGCTGGGTGTGGCTCAGTGGTGGAGCCCCTGCCTAGAATCCCCCAGTGAGGGGCTGGGGTGTGGCTCAGTGGTGGAGCCCCTGCCTAGAATCCCCCAATGAGGGGCTGGGGGTGTGGCTCAGTGGTAGAGCCCCTGCCTAGAATCCCCCCATGGGACCTGCTCTTTTGGCGTCCTCGGGCACTGGGGAAGTGCTGGCCTTGCTTTCCTTGAGGACAAACATGAACAGCCCTTAACTGGAATATATGAGAGAATATACAGGAACTTGAGTCCTAGAACCCAGGGAGAGTGTCCTAGGTATGCAAGATGCTTATGAAAACTATGTCTTCATGTGTGGATTACCAACCCTGAAGCCAGACTGGAGTTTGGGTCCTGGTTCACTCTTCCTGTGTGCCCCGGCGAGGAGCTCGGCCGGTTACTAACACTCTGAAAGGGCCGGAACGATGTACCTTACTCTCTCAGCAATTGCTCCAAGACGCTGAGGGGACAATGGTTGGCCCAGCACATAGTGGAACACCTTTACTTTGTATTGTACAGTAAATAACCCAGACCCTAGGGAGGATCTCACATATCAGAGCAGCCGAGGAACGCACTCTGGTCCCCAATTAGGAACGCAGCCATGGTGAAGGATCCAGTCAGGTGTAATTTATTTCTTCAGTGCCTGGAGCATGAGGGACCTGAACACTGCCCTGTGAGCACACAGACCTTCCCCCACCCCATAAAAGAGGGCAGGACACTGGGAGGAGATGGAGGCCGCCTGCAGGGGACAGGCGTGCTGAAAATAGGAGCAGACAGGACATCCTTGCCATCCATGCTCATTCTGTCTCCTTAACAAGAGTGGCCGTTCGTGCCTCCCTGCCACCCGGCTCCTTGGTTTAGGGCCTTGATTTGGAGCCCCAGTGGGTGGGGGTCCTGGGGTCCCAGTAGGGTTCGTCAATGCCAAAACAGTGCCAGAGGGCAGCATCATTTCAAAGTGCAAGCCAGGAGGGACACTGGGACAGCCCCCCCGTCCTTGGGGCATCTAGGGCAGACTGGATCACTGGGGTGTGGCAGGGGGTGGAGCTTCAGGTTCCTGGGGTGGTGCAGGCCCAGACTCCGCCCCTTCAGCCTCCTCCTCGTCAGAAGCCACGCCTTCCTCCAGCCTGAACACTTGGCGCACCGTGCGAGTGGTGAAGGTGAGTGGGCCACGCCTGTGGGCAAGAATCCATAAGTGATGGGGCGGGGCAGAGGTGCAGACAGAGATGAGAGCCGAATTGCCGAATTGCCGCCGAGAACAAAGGCACCCGATCGAGGAGAATGAAAAGTGTGGGTTCAGGAAGGCAGGGAAGCCATAGCTTCCTCCCCACCCCCGGGTCCCAGCCCCACGCAGGCCGGGTCTTACTCGCCTCTTTCGGGTGGCTTACCGGAGCCTGTTCCTCAGCGTGGTCACCTCCCGGTTCATGGACTCCGCCGACTCTGTGACGTCCTCCAGTTCCCGTTGCAGCCGCCGCCGGCCAGCCTGCGCCCGCGATGCTTCCTCCTCGGCTTCCTCCAGCTGCCGCTTGAGCTGCTTCAGGCGGAGGTTGCCTTTCTCCAGCTGAGTGGAGGAGGGGACCAGCTCATTCCCATGATGCCCCCCAGTGCCTAGTAGGGGTCACCTACTGAGACCTTCACAGTTGTGGCAACAAAATATGCACAAGACAGCTGGTTGTTGGGCAACCGAGACTAGGCTGCGAGCAATCCAAGGAGCAGAGAACACCTAACCCTCCAGTGAGACCACCCATTTCCTGTGGTCTTTGGGGTACAAGAGCGTATAGGAGGCCGGAGGGAAGTAGACAAGGATGAGCCTCAGGGGCTGCAGGGTTTGTGAGCCAATCACTCATGCTGGGGTGAGATGTCTTGGTGATGCAGCTGTCTTTGCAGAGTCACCCAGGGTCCTATAAGCGACCCCAATAAACTCACTGGCTTACCAAACTGGCCTGGTGGCATTAGTTCCTTGACCTGCCATTGCTCTGTCTGGTATGAACACGTGGCTCCTTGGAAGTCATGTCAGAGCACTGGAGGGCGCCAGCACACTCAGAGCAGCCCCCCACCCCCCAGCTCTCCTTTGGCTCCCCAGGACTGCTGGGTAAGAGGCCAGACCTAACATAAACTTCCTCATGTCCATGTCTCTGATTAACCCAGAGACCACACCAAATTCACCCTGATCTCCCCAGACACTGCCACCTCTCTCCAGGGTAAGAACACACACACATCATGTGACTTCATTTGTCTCATGTAGTGCAGGCTGGCCTTGAAATCACTATGTCGATAAGGATGACCTTAAACGTCTGGTGGTCCTGCCTTCATCTCCCAAGTGCAATGCCGGGGATCAAAACCGGGGTCTTGTGCATGTTAGGTAAGCACTCACTAAGTGAGCCACATCCCCAGGCTGACTTCTTCTTATATTCCCCTCTCTGGCTATATTGATTCATTCTGCTTGCTTCCTTTCTTCAGGGACTTTGAACCTCCTGCTCTTTCCATCTGGGTGTTCTTCTATCAGGTCTTAATTCAAATGTCACCTCCATAGCCCTTTCCAACACCCAACTTGGACAAGGCTCTCCATTCTTGTGTCTTCATTCTTTTCTTTCACAGCCCTCACTAAAGTCTGGCATTATCTTTGTCTGGTTGTGTGTATACCTTTCCTAGGCTGGTAACGTGAGCCCTGTGAGGGCCAGGACCTTCTGGAACCTTTCCAGCACCTTACTCCTAATGCCTAGCAATGTGCCTGGCACAAAGGCCATGCTCAATAATCATCTGTGGAATGAACAGCAAGCACGGCATAGCTGAGCTTTTAAGGACACGGGTATTCTATCTGAGCATAGACCTGGAGTCACATACAGGCTCCGTCACCTACAGACTACAGGATATTTTTCATTGTTGCTCCTGGTTTGAGAAGGGGTCTCTCACTGTAGCATAGCCTCTCCTGGAACACATAGCGATCCTCCTGCCTTAGCTTCCACCATAGCTGGGATAACCCACTGAGCCACCTGCCAGGCCAGGCCAGCAGTGTTATTTTCTCATTTCGATCCCACCGCCCACTGTTTGTGGTGAGGTCAACTGCTCACCTGGTCCCGGAGCTGGTCGGCCACCCTGCGCTCTTCGTCCACCTGAAGAACCACCTCCTTCAGTCGTTTCTCGGCTCTGCGCACCAGCTTGCCAGAGAGAATGCGCTCTCTACAGAGAAGAGCCAGGAAACTCTCTGTCACCACAGCATTTTGGGTGCTGTTCCATCCTTGGGTTTCCCCCCTCTTTCCTATTTTCTGGCTGCCTCCCACTCAGCCAGACACTGGCACCAAGCTTCCTTCTGTAGGACAGCTATATTCCTAAAAATGTCTCCTGTGATGTTAATGGTTTTGAGACAGGGTCTCATGTATCCCAGACTGGCCTCAAACTCACTAGCTAGGATGACCTTGAACTTCTGATCCTTCTGCCTCCACTTCCCAAGTGCTGGGATGATAGACACGCACCATCATGCCCAGTTTATACAGTGCTGGGATGAAGCCTAGGACTTCCTGCATGCTGGACAAGCACTCTGGCCCAACGGAGCCCCAGCCCCGACCTCCCTCTGGATGCACAGCAGTTCACATCCCCTCCAGACCAAGGTGAAGATGCTGAACTGGAAATAGGAATCCCAGACAGCAGGCCTATCTGATCTATTTTTCTATACATCACGTAAAGATCATGGGCATCACAGCTGTATAGATGGCAGCCAGGCACCTACATATGTAGACGGTTGGTACTGCAGTCCCACAGTGTCCCAATGGTATGTGTGTGGCGGGGGATGCCTGCTGCACTGGAAGTCCCTTAGTGACGAGTTTGATTAGCACAGCAGCTCGTGACAGGTATTATGGGAGGTTTAGTGAGAGGAAACTCAGCCGCTATTGCCATTGCTTCCTGCTTCCTCTCTCTCTCTCTCTCTCTCTCTCTCTCTCTCTCTCTCTCTCTCTCTCTCTGTGTGTGTGTGTGTTCCTTAGGGAAGATGTCACATGTATTTATGGCCTGCTGACCTCTATGCTATTGGTCCGAGACGTCACTAGATTCTAGGCCCACCCTCATGGTCACACGTACTTTGTAGAAAAGTTCTAAGTCACACCTTAAGCTTTAGTGTGCACCTGGGATGGGAACGATTGGACCGATGACTGCCTGGAAACCTTCTCCCACATTGTACTGTTTTAGATATGCTGCAATGAACTGCCTGGCATTAGACTCCCTGAGTCTGGTCCAGGTCCATGAAGTCAGTCTGCACCGGGTTTTTTCTCATCTTTTCCAGCAGTTAGCTTCCCTATCTGACACCCTCAGTTGATGTTTTCTTCTGTTTGATGGTTAATTTTGTTTTGTGGGTTTGTTTTGTTTTATGGGACAGGCTCTCACTGTGTAGCTTTGGCTGACCTGAAACTCCCTATGTAGATCAGGCTAGCCTCAAACTCACAGAGCTCCACCTGCCTTTGCCTCTGAGTGCTGTGATCAAAGTGTGTGTCACACACCTAGCTTGATGGTTCCTTTTTCAAGACAGGGTTTCTCCATGTAGCCCTGGCCATTCTGGAGCTCACTCTGTAGACCAGGCTCAAACTCACAGAGATCCACCTGCCTTGGCTTCTGGAGTGCTGTGATTAAAGGTGTGTGCCACCACTGCTCTGCTTGATGGTTACTTTTCATTAACTTGATACAACCTAGAATCAACCTAAAAGTCTTGATGAGGGACTGTCTAGATCAGGCAGGGCTGTGGGCATGTCTGTGGGAACTGCCTTGACTGTTAATTGATGTGGGAAGACCCAGCCTACAAGTGGGTAGCACTTTCCCTGGGTTTGAAGATGGGCTGAGCACAGGTGTGCATCCATCCTCTTTCCTGTTGGCTGTGGATGTGACCAGCTGCTTAGGATCCCTGCTGTCTTGGCTCCCCCAGAACAGCGGATGAGACCTGGGACTGCAAGCTGAATAAACCCATTCTCCCTTAATTGCCTTTGTTGGGGTGCTTGCCACAGCAACAGAAGCAAAACTAGAACTCTGTGTGTGTGTGTGTATGTATGTGTGCATGTGTGTATGTGTGCATGTGTGTATGCATATATGTGCATGTGTGCGTGTGTGTATATGTGCATGTATATGTGTACATGTGTGTATATGTGTGCAGGCATGTATATGTGTGCATGTGTATGTGTGCATGTGTGCATGTATATGTGTGTGTATATGTGTGCATGCATGTGTGCATGTATATGTGTGTGTATATGTGTGCATGCATGTGTGCATGTATGTGTGTGTATATGTGTGCATTGTGCATGTATATGTGTGCATGTGTGTGCATGTATATGTGCATGTATATGTGTGTGTATATGTGTGCATGTGTGTACATGTGTGCATGTGTGTGTGTGTGTGTGTGCACTCATTCATGTGGTCAGGGGACAGCCTCGAGTGTCAGTCTTCATCTTCCACCTTGTTGAGGCAGGACCTCTTACTTTGCTGCTATGTACACAGGCTGGCTGGTCAGTGAACTTCCAAGGAGTCTCGTGTCTCTGCCTCCCATCTTGCTGTGGGAGCGCTGGATTACAGACACATGCTCCAGTGTCTGGTTCCCGTGTGGGTGCTGGGGTTTCGAGCTCAGGTCCTCAGGCTTCACCCACTGGGCCAGCTTTCTAGCCTGGCTTCTTGGCTCTGACTGTGAGAATGTGTGGATGTGGTGCTGGATACAACTGCAGCCGTTTTGTGACCACGAGGGAAGTACATAGACACTGACCCAGAGCACAGCGTCCTTTTATCTGAGACATCTGTGTCTGTGATGGTGTGATGGGGGCGGGGTGAACTCTCACTGCTTGCTGTCCCTCACCCTTAGCGTGTGACTGCAGCTGCCCACATCCGACTGTGGACTTGTGCAGTCACAGGACTTGCTCTGCTTATGGCTTACAAAGTAGCACGGCATTAGTTCCGAGCCCCTGGAAGCCACTGATCGTGTCCCTTACTCTTGGGACCACGGCTCTGCCATGTAGGCAATCCTGGGCTAGCCTGCTGGAAAATGAGAGGCCACAGGGAACAGAACCGGTCAGTCTAGTCATCTAGGCAAGGCCTTGCATGTGCTTGAGCCCAACCAAGAACAGCCGTGCAGCCAACCCTCTGAGGAGCAAAGGGACAGCAGACAGACCAACCAAACCCATACAGAGGAGCCTAGCAGCCAGGGCCGAATTCAGAGCAACAATAAACTCGTCTGAAGTCACCAAGTTTTAGGGTGTTTTGTTACACAGCAGTCCTGCTCCCAAACTGGACCCTCCATTGAAGGTCCTTCCAGGCCAAAGCATCCGCCCTCCTCACCTGCTTTCCTGTTCCAGCTGCTCCTCTGCCTGGGCCAGTTTAGACTCAAGAGCAGCGATCAGCATCTTCTGCCGGGCTCGGGTTCCAGCATCCTCTTCACCCAGGCGACCCCGAAGTTCCTGGATCTGCCTCTCCAGCTGCTGCCTCCCGCTCTCGGCCTTGGCTGAGAAACTGCGTTCAGCAGACAGCTCTGTAGTGAGGGACTCTACCTGCAGCGGGAGAGGAGATGGGACACTGGGATGAAGCCTCGGGAGGAAGCGGGCGGCAGCCCTCCTGGGATGAGCTGAGCCAATGGCTGTGGCTGCTAAATGCACAGCGTAGAGACTGGTGGTACTTAAGCACTCAACAACAACACTCCAGCAAGCTCAGGAAAGACAACCCGCAGCAAGTCGTACCTTTTACTTTTTAATGAACAAGAATGTTTCAAATTTATTTAAAGTTACTCAAAATTATTTAAATCTATTTAAATTTAGTCTTAACATTTTTATATGAGATGGTGTCTCATGTAGCCCAGGTTGACCTAGAACTCATAATGTACCTGAAGATGACCTCGCACTCCCGAGCTTCCTGCCTCCACCTCCCAAACGCTGGGATGATAGGTGTGCACCATCACAGCCAGGTTCAGCTGTGCTATTTTAGTGAGTCCCAGAGATGGTCACAAACTTGTTTAGGTGCTCTAAATTTGTGGCTGTGAACTAGGCTATTTCGGGCCCTTCACACTCTGCTCTGCGTCAGGGTCACCTGAGGAGCTTGTGAAAGGAGGCAGGCTCCGGCCCCTCCCACTGAGCGGCACAGCCAGCAAGACCTGTGGGGTCATCTGAGGAATGAGGCCTCCATTCATAGCAGCTGGCAGATGTGTAGACGCCGCCTTGACCCTGACAGCAGCACCTTGCCGTCCTCAGCTTTGAAGTCACAGGCGGCCGCAGCAGGCGCCCAGCCCAGGCTGGTGAAAGCTTTTGCATCTCGCCTCCCAGGGCACATTCATGAGCCCCTCCTTCAGCCTTTGGAATCTTGATTGTAAAATGAAAATGGTGACTGGGCTGGCTAGGACTCAGCTGGGAGAAGGTTTGCCCAGGACACAGGAGCCCCGGGTTCCCTGCACAGCACAGTCCAGTCTGGTGGTACATGCCTCATCACAGATGGAGGTGGGCGATTAGGAGAGCAAGGTCATCCTCAGGCTACAAAAAGAATTCCTGGGCTACGGGAGACCAAGAAAGAAAAGAAAAAGTGTTGTATAATGCTAATCAAACAGGGCATGGTCAGTATAGGGAAGGCTATGAGGCTGGGGGATTGCTGTGATTCACAGAAGCAATCCTACACTCCCACCTGCAGAGACGGTTTTTTCTCTTAACTGGGCCAATGACAGACAAGTTTTCCTTTAATGTGTGAAGCCATCCATTCATATGTTAGTGTTTGCTTTTTGTAGCCCTGGCTGGCCTTGAACCTGTGATAATCCCTGCCTTAACTCTGGAAAGTACTGGGATTACAGCTGTGAGCTGCCACACCTTGGTAATTCACTTAATTCCTATCTCAAGCCTGTCTGAGAGTCCTCAGAATTACAGATGAATTACAGATGAACCAATAGTCGTGCCTTCCTGGCTTACGAACTCCTCTACATCCTTCAGCATCACATCAAATGTCCCTGGTCGGCTTATTGAATAAGAGCGCCCCTCCCCCGGGCTAGCGTGGGGCAGGCCGGCCCCGCCCACCTGTAGCAGCAGCTTCCGGTAATGGTCCTTGAGCAGCTCAGAGTTGTTCTGTTCTTCCTCCAGCTCCTCTTCCAGCTGCCCCAGCCGCCCCTCCAGCTGCCGTTTCTCCTCCAGAACGGCTGCCCTAGGAGAAGGTAGGTGTTGCTTCAGAGGGCAGGCCTGGAGGAGGACGCCCAGCCCACGGGGCCAGGACACTCACTTGCTAAGGTTGCCGCTGGCCACCTCCTCTGCCATCTCGTCTCTGTCCTGCTGCGCCTGCCTCCGTGCTCGGTCTGAGGCAGCCAGTTCCTGTATGGACCAGTCAGGGGCAGAGGGATGAGGAGGTTAGGACACTGGTGTTAACCTTTCTCTCTCCTTCAGCCTTTTCCTCCTGACTGTGAGCCTGTGACCTCCGACCCCACAGGAGGATTTATTTCTCTTAGCGCGGACCACCAATGCCCCTCTCTTCCCTTCTGAGCCGAGTCCCCTGCAGCCCCGCCCTCTGCCATGTCTCTCCTCACCGGGCCTCCTCCTGCTCCCACACCCTCCTACCTAACTGTGCCTTCCCCTCCTCATGCCCCCCCCCCCCAGACCTCTCCCTCACTCCAGCTTCCTGCCCCTAACTTCCTGTCTCCTGTCTTCCTCATCTTCCTAGGACTGGCCTTGGGCCGCCCCTGCTCTGGCTCCCACTGGACCCCAGGACAAGATTCCCCACTGCCAAGGAAAGAAGGCACAGGGAGCCACGCCCACTTCCAAAGTCTCCCCCACCTAGCGTCTCCTGCAAAGCCCTGACCACGCCCCAGCCTCCTAGTA
This sequence comes from Peromyscus leucopus, assembly GCF_004664715.2. Taxonomy (NCBI): domain Eukaryota; kingdom Metazoa; phylum Chordata; class Mammalia; order Rodentia; family Cricetidae; genus Peromyscus; species Peromyscus leucopus. The sequence goes on from NC_051063.1 coordinate 166,202,810, forward strand.
AGACCCGCCCACTCGCCCAAGCCCTCCAGTTAAGCCCCGCCCACACCGCCGCCTCCCGCTAAGCCCCACCCATAGCAGCCTCACCTCCTGCAGCCGCAGCACCTCCGCTTCCAGACCCTTGAGCCTCTTCTCGCTCTCCTTGTTCAGGGTAAAGATCTCCTCCCGGGAGCTGCGCGTCTCCTCCACCTCCCGCCACAGCTCCTTCATCTGGGCCTGGGTGGAAGTTCCGGTGCAGGTTAGGGGGCTGCTGCTTCACGAGAGCCCCACCCTTGCTGCTGCTGACTTCGGGCGAGCAGGGCCGGCACAGAGCCCGTTGTCGTGTGCCTTGGGTCAATTCTACCCCTTCTCTAGGCCTTAGTCAACCTCTTAAAGTGAGCCAGAACAGAAAATAACCAGCCTGTGGCTCTGTGGGCACTCCTGGGAGTGTGTGTGAGGAGAGGCCAACACAAAGTCTGCCTCCACCCAGGGAGTTATGAGGAAGGAGCCAGTGAGAAAGAAGGTGGGCTGTGATGGGGAAAGTTATTATCACTATTACATGCCTGACGAAGAGGTTAAACAGGGATCCTTTGTCTGGGTGCATGAACGGGCCCTTCTGACTGCTACCCCATAAAAATATAACTCAGACACCTGCCAGTTTAAATATCATAGTACGTGCAGGGATGGGGGTGGGGAGGCTCAGTGGTAGAGCCCCTGTCTAGAATCCCCCAGTGAGGGGCTGGGGTGTGGCTCAGTGGTAGAGCCCCTGTCTAGAATCCCCCAGTGAGGGGCTGGGGTGTGGCTCAGTGGCAGAGCCCCTGCCTAGAATCCCCCAGTGAGGGGCTGGGGTGTGGCTCAGTGGTAGAGCCCCTGCCTAGAATCCCCCAGTGAGGGGCTGGGGTGTGGCTCGGTGGTAGAGCCTCTGCCTGGAATCCCCCAGTGAGGGGCTGGGGGTGTGGCTCAGTGCTAGAGCCCCTGCCTAGAATCCTAGAATCCTAGAATCCCCCAGTGAGGGGCTGGGGTGTGGCTCAGTGGTGGAGCCCCTGCCTGGAATCCCCCAGTGAGGGGCTGGGGTGTGGCTCAGTGGCAGAGCCCCTGCCTGGAATCCCCCAGTGAGGGGCTGGGGTGTGGCTCAGTGGTAGAGCCCCTGCCTAGAATCCCCCAGTGAGGGGCTGGGGTGTGGCTCAGTGGTAGAGCCCCTGCCTAGAGTCCCCCAGTGAGGGGCTGGGGGTGTGGCTCAGTGGTAGAGCCCCTGCCTAGAATCCCCCAGTGGAGGGACTGGGGGTGTGGCTCAGTGGTAGAGCCTCTGCCTAGAATCCCCCAGTGAGGGGCTGGGGTGTGGCTCAGTGGTAGAGCCTCTGCCTGGAATCCCCCAGTGAGGGGCTGGGGGTGTGGCTCAGTGCTGGAGCCCCTGCCTAGAATCCTAGAATCCCCCAGTGAGGGGCTGGGGTGTGGCTCAATGATACCCCTGCCTAGCATTACTCAAGGCCCTAGTGGCACTAAATTTATTATGTAATCAAATAATGAACTTAGACTTCAAAGTCTAGCATCTAAAATGAATGAGATGCAAAGAAGAAAAGGAACGGATACACACCAGAGACCAGCTTTTGCGAGGCTGCTAGCTAATACAGCCACTGCTGCTGGAGGAGGGGCTACCTTGGATCCCCGCCCCCTTCCACCCAGAGCCCCTCACCTGCATCTTTCTCAGCTGCTTCACTGCCTCCTCCTTGCCCTGCCCAGCAGCCGACGTCTGCGCCTTCAGCTCCTCCAGCTCAGCCTCCAGCTTCTTTCGGGCAGCTACAGCCAGTGCCCTTTGCTTGCGTTCCTCATCCCGCTCCACCTCTGCATCTCTCAGCTTGGGGGGGGGGGCAGGTATAGGAGAGGTCATAGGTCATAGGGAAGTGGGGCTTAGAGAAATCACAAAAACTCACGAAACAAAACAGTCAAAAGGTTCCAAAGCTCCCCTCCCTGAGGCCACATGGGCAGCAAGCACTGGCCAGAGAGGAGACTCTGGGTGGAGTTGCTTGCAGCGTGGGCAGGAAGCTCCCGGAATCCGCTTTCACACGTGCCAGGGTAGGCTTTGCCAGGGTGCGGTTGCCCGAGTTACCCCTCACTGCTGTAAACAAGTTCCTATCAACTCAACGGGTTACCAAGCTGGGCTTGACTCCTTCCTACGGCAGCTCGATGCCCTTTCTGTCAAGGTTAACTAGAAGTGTGGTAGTTGGATGTAGTTTGAATAATCTCATAGGGAGTGACTCTGTTGGGAGGTGAGGCTTTGTGGGAGTGGGCGTGGCCTTGTTGGAGGGAGGGAGTCACTGTGGGGTGGGCTTTGAGGTTTCCCTGCTCAGGACACCACCCAGTGTGACAGTCAACTTCCTGTTGTCTGCAAGACGTAGGACTCCCAGATACTTCCCCAGCACCATGTCCGCCTGCACCCCAGCACATGTCTGCCTGCACACCAGCACACCTCTGTCTGCCATGATGATAATGGACTGAACCTTTGAAACTGTAAGAGAGCCACCCCAATTAAATGCTTTCTTTTATTATTTTTGTTGTTGTTGTTGTTTGTTGTTGTTTGTTTTTGGAGACAGAGTTTCTCTGTGAAACAGCCCTGGCTGTCCTCGAACTCACAGAGATCTGCCTGTCTCTGCCTCCTAAGTGCTGGGATTAAAGGCGTGTGCCGCTACTGCCCGGCCTAAATGTTTTTCTTTATAAGAGTTGACATGTCATGGTGTGTCTTCACAGCAATAGAAACCCAACTAAGACCAGAAGTCCGGTTAAACTTCCTAAGGAAAGGTCTAGAGACATTTCACTTAGGCTGACAGCGAGGGGCAGGAGGTGGGTGCCTCCCTGATGGGCGATGCTTGGGAATGTTGGTATGCCGTGGCACTGCCTCCTGGCAGAACAGATAGATGGTTTTCTGGGTGGAGGTGGACGGCGAGGGGCCCCTGGTGGAAATACTCAAAGAGGGGAACTCCCTTTCCACGCATTCACCAGGGTAGGGCAGGTGCCGCAGCCCCTGCCGGACAGTACCTGCTTGGCCAGCTGCCTCCGCCTCTCCTCACCAGCATCGTCACGGCCCTGCAGGTCACGCTCATGCTGAGCCTTCAGGGCCTGCACCGTCACCTCCAGACGCAACTTGGCATCCTCTGCAGCAGTCAGCTCATCCTCCAGCTCTGTCACCTGTGTCCGAAGGTCACTGGCTGCCTGTTCAGCCACCCGGCGGGCTCGCTCCAGCTCGTGCACCTGGTGGGATGGGGAGTGAGTCTGAGTCCTGGGCCAGGATTAAGATGGTGTTCTGAAGCCGGGCGGTGGTGGCGCACGGCTTTAATCCCAGCACTCGGGAGGCAGAGGCAGGTGGATCTCTGTGAGTTCCAGGCCAGCCTGGTCTACAGAGCGAGATCCAGGACAGGCACCAAAGCTACACAAAGAAACTCTGTCTTGAAAAACAAAACAAAACAAAAACAACAACAAGAAGAAAAGATGGTGTCGTAAGTAGCGTGGGGAAGGCTATGATGGAGAACTGGACGGCAGCTGGTAGGAAGGCCTAAGTGAGCTTGTTCCCTCGTTCACACTGTTGACTAAGCAACCACCAGGTGTCATCTTAAATTGTCTGAAGACATTTTATGCAAACCTGTATGTGACAGTTGGTTTTAATTGCTGTCGTGATACGATCTAGAATCACCTGGGAAGAAAGTCCCAGCGAGGGGCTGTCTAGATCAGGTTGGCTGCGATGACTGTTTTGATTGTGTTAATTAACACGAAGAGACCACATGCACTGCTGGTGGCAGCACGAGGTCTGGGCGCTGGGCTGTATTAAAAAGGAGCTGCATGCATCATTCACTCCCTGCTCCTGGTTGTGAATGTGACCAGTTGCTTCTCAAGTTCCTACCTTGACACTCGCCAAGGATGGACCAGAACCTGGGACTGTGAGCCAGATAAACCCCTCCTCCCTTCATGTTGCTTTTGCTGGGGTTTCACCAGAGCAGCAGAATCAGAAGCACAGCTATGGTCATGTGCACTACACGGACAGAAACCTCCTAATCCAAAAGCCCCAACTTAAAAAGAAAACCACGTTTTTGGGATGGGGCAATAAAAACCCTAACAGGCCCAGTCTTGAAAAACAAAACAAAACAAAAACCCTAACAGGTGTGTCCACATGCAGCCCACCGGCCTGTGGACCAGCTAGGCTGCAGTCTGTCACAAACCATGGCTAGGCTACAGAAACGCCTTAACAGTTGAGGGCACTGGCTGCTCCTCGAGGACCCAGGCTTGCTTCCCAGCACCCACAGGGCGGTTCACACCATTTGTAACTCCAGTTCCAGGCACCCAACATTCTCTTCTGGACTCTGAGGGCACAGCATGCATGTGGCGCACAGATACACATGCAGGCAAAACACTCGTACACATAAAATAAATACATTTTAAAAACACTTTAAAAAACAAAACCACAAACTTCCTTAAACATGATGAGATTTGCTTTTTGTTTGATTTTTGGTAACTCCACTGTACAGTGAGTTCTAGAGTCTGAACTCTATAGATGACTGTATCCTAAGGTGGGTCAGGGCGACATGCCTGTCTAAGGTGACGGAGGGAGAAAATACTTCCAGACGGGACTTCATCTCGCAGCCAAACATAGGTGAACAAAAAATGCAAACCCACCTCAAGTGGAGCCAGAAGGCACACAGGAAACCAGAACAGACTTCCTGTTCAGACCCTGTAAGGTCATGGTCCCCCCACCCACCCCCCACACTCTTCTCTCTTCAGAAAGCACCCCCGCCCCAGCCTTCCCTGAAAAGGCTGATAAACTTGCCATGACCTTGAGGCTCTCATGACCTTGAGGCTCTCAGATGGCTCCCTTCCCTTTAGCTACAGCCTCCCGTTACTGCACAGGCCCATGACTGTGCTGAATTTACATGTGTGTGTATATGCACACACACATGTGCCACAGTGTACATGTAAAGGTTGGAGACAGCTTGCAGGAGTCTGTTCTCTCCGTCCACCATGTGGGTCCCAGGGATCACACTGAGGTCAGCAGGCTTGGTGGCAATCCCCCGTTTCCTCTGAGCCATCTCGCTGGCCCAGGATTCTCGACTTTCATTCCACTATTCACAACGCCTTATAACAAAGACCAGGTCGTGTGGTATGGAATTACCCTTCTGTGGTTAGCATCCGCTGTCAACTTGACACAGCCTAGAGTCATCTGGGAGAAGGAAGAGCCCTGACCGCGGGAGTGCCTGGGTCAGACTTCTCTGGGGGCACATCTGTGTGAGGGGAACTGTTATTAATTGATACAGGTGAGCCCAGTCTACCATGGGCAGCATCCTCCCTAGGCAGGCGGTCCTGTGATGAGCCTGGCATGGTGGGGCACGCCTTTAATCCCAGCACTCGGGAGGCTGAGAAACTCTGCCTTGAAAAACCAAAACGGGAAAAAGGCAACCAACCAACACAAACACACACACACACACACACACACACACACACACACACACGTCACTGTGTAGTAACGGCACACGCCATTAATCCCAGCACTCGGGAGGCAGAGGCAGGCGGATCTCTGTGAGTTCGAGGCCAGCCTGGTCTACAGAGCAAGTTCTGGACAGCCAGGGCTACACAGAGAGACCCTGTCTTGAAAAACAAAAAAACAAAAAGCCACAACAAAACCATGTGTGTGTGGTGGTGGTGGTGGTGGTGGTGGTGGTGGTGGTGTGTGTGTGTGTGTGTGTGTGTGTGTGTGTGTGTGTGAGATGGAGGATTCTGTTCACACCCTGCAAGTGTGTGCAGAATGCCCACTAAGCATTTGGTGAGTGAAGCTCTTGGCTATTATGTGAACACGTGACTGGGATGTCTGTTGCGTGAGCGCATGCATGTGCTCCCAAATCTCCCGTCACCACCACTGTGCCCCCCGTGGCCTGCTTACGTTCTTGCCCACGTCATCCTTGCTGCTCAGCAGCGTCTCCAGCTCGGCCCGCAGAGCGCGGTTCTGCCTCTCCAGCTCCTCCCGAGCCTCCTGCTCCTCCTCCAGGGCCCGGGTCAGGGAGAGAGCGCGGGCCTCTCGCTCCCGGCCTTCAGCCTCCACCCGCTCCCGGTCTTCCACGGCCCGCAGCACTGCGGCCTTCTCCTCTGCCAGGAGCTGCAGGAAAAGATGCAGGGGTGACTGAAAGGAGGGGAGAGGAGGGAGGAGGAGAGGGAGAAGGCACACTAGAGACGCAGAGCTAGAAATGGATAGAGACAGAGTGACGGAGACGGACAGGGAGAGGGGCAGAGCTAGCCAGCTTGCCGGGGATGCCCTGCCACCAAGGCTGGAATTACGGCATCACCACACCCACCCAGCGTTGTCCACTTGAGTCAGAAGCCCACCTTTTAATCAACTACAGAGACACATGGCCTTCTGCAGCGAAGGATTCAACTGATCACTGTATCAGGCGTGAATCCAGAGTGACTTTACAGCCTGCTTTGTAAAGACTCAGGGCTTGTTATCTGAGCGGCTCTCCCCGAGGCACGGCAGCCTTCGCATACTCAGTCCCGAACGAACCTGGCAGACCAGGAAGTCTCCTATGGCTGAGAACTGCTTAGAGGTTTTGGCTGAGGAAGCTGACTTGCTGACGGGGCCTTTTGCCCTTCTGTGTAACAGTAAAGAGGCCCCAGGAGCCACTAGTTTTCAGTTCATCAGAGCCGACCCCTGCTGCTCGCAAAAGCAGAGTCAGTCTGTGGGGACTGGAGACTTCCATCTGTAATTGATGGGCTTTGGGAGCCACGGAGATCTAGGCTGGGACTGGTTGAACGGGACTCCGGCTTCTGCTGTCCACCCGCTTTCCTCCTCCCACACTTGCCATGATGCCCTGGCTCACCACAGACCAGTGTGGCCACGAACCAAACCCTCCAAACCCATGAGCCAAAATCACCTCTTCACTTCGTAAGGCAGCTGTCTCCAGTGTTTGCTACAGTGACAGAATGCTGCCAGGCACACGAGCCTTTGACGCCTGCGGTGGTTATTTTAACCCTCAGGCTGTGGAATACTCGATATGATTCCCATTTTCTAGATGGGTAAACTGAGGCTGAGATTGGAGCAGCAACATGTGAAGACATTGGAGAAGACAAGTGAAGCAGAATGTGGGCACCCTCAGGGGCACAAGGGAGGGTGTTGTGCATTCATTATTCAAACTGGGGCACTCAAGCAATAGGGTAACACTGTGTGTCAGGCACAAACCAAGACACACAGGGTGGCCTGCTTTATAGATGCTTGGGCAGGGGCAACCCCTACTTGGCTATGACACCACTCCATTGCACACTCCAAAACCCCTCTCAAATGTCCCCTTTCCCCCAGCAGGTTTCTCCCTAACATTCAAATGGGCTTCTGGTTCCTCAGGGTGGCCAGCTGGGTAAACTGAGGCACTCACCTGGTCAAACTTACGCTGCTTCTTCTCCAGTGTGCTCAGAAGCTGCTTCTGCTGCCCCAGGTCCACAGTGGCATCGTCCAGCTCCTGCTGCAGCCGCCGCCGAGCTCGCTCCAGCCTCTCCACTGCCTCTGTCTTTTCCGCCAGGCGCTGGGCCAGGGCCTCTGCTTCCCGGGCTGCACGACGCCGAGCCTCCTCACCAGCCTCCAGCACCCCAGCCTCTTCCTCCTGGCGTCGCCGCCATTCTGAGAGCTGTAGGGAGGAGAAGGACGTGGGAGTCACAGCTGGGAGCGACTGTGCTGTGGGCTCCTGGCACCCTGTGTCCTGGGTGTAAACTGAGGCCTGAAGATGGGGAGGGGCTGACCACTGGACCCTCCTGCCTCACGGCAGTTGAGACCCTGAGAACTATGGACCCAGATCTTCCAGGGTGTTGTCATCCTCAGCATGACCCAACACTCAGTCCCAATGGGACCTGCCCTCGGATCCCAAAACCAAGGCCGGAGACATAGGCTGAGGAAGAAGAGAAACAATCTGAGGAGTCCACAGGATGGAGAAGAGTCTCACTGGAGGAGGGAGGGGGCAACGGAGATGGGTTCTGAAGAGCACACAGGAGCCTGCCAGTGGAAGGCTGGCATTTCTTAAGACTTCTCACACACAGGGTCAGAGTTATTTGAAAGGACTCATAATCTGGCGGGGGGACATATGGGTAGAAGGTAGTCAGAACTTGGCCAGACTCTAAGCCTGGAAGAGCGAAGGTTTGCAGACCTTTACTGGGAAATACAGGCCGAGGCTCTGTCCAGGGTCCTGGGGAGCCGAAGCCGGCTGTGAGGAAGGCTGGGCAGAAGCTTCAGATGACCCACAAGGCCAGAGTGCACATGTGCATAGGGAAGGGGAGGGTAGGCGGTGGGGACACAGAGGCCGGGGGAGCAGCGCCCAGGTCCAGTCTGAGCTGGGACACGGGGCACAGTGGTGTAAGGGCCATGGTCTCCACGGCCTCCATGGTCTTCCCACCCACCTGGGCCTGGGCGCTCTGCAGCTCACGACCAGCTCGCTCCCTGGCCACCACTTCCTCTTCCATCTGCTCCCGAAGCCCTGCCGCCTCGGCCTCCAGGGCACGCACACGGGACCCCAAGGCCAGCTTCGCCCTAGTCTCCTCCTGCAGCAGTTCCTGTGGGTGGAAGGGACGGTGGGGTCAGGTGGCGTCGGCGGCAGGGTAGAGGATGGCGGTGGGGGACAAGCAGAGTCACCTGGGCGTCATGCAGCTGGGACTCCGCACTGCTCAGCTCCTTGCCCAGCCTGATGGCCTTAGACTCGGCCTCGCTCAAGGCCGTGGACACGCTCTCAAGTTCAGCCTGTGGAAGGGAGGTAATGAAGCCAGCCAAGGTGCTTCAACATGGTGGGGGTCCCGTTGGCACCTCTGTCCCAAATCCCCTCTGTGCACATGGGTGGGGAGCCAGCAACGGAGCCAGAAGCTACTCTAGGGTCCAACATGGGGTCCTCGTGTTAGGTGTTCCCAGAGGAGAGGAATTTCTAACCCGTGTCCGGGGAAATTGCACAGCTGTGCTCAAGACTGATCCGAAGAGGGAGCCACAGCCATGTCACCAACAGGGTGGTGTGGACAGTTAACAGTAGACGTAGGCGAGGGAATACTATTCAGCAATGAAAAGGGATGAGGGAGCTGGGTGTGGTGGCTCAGGTCTTTAATCCCAGCACTCAGGAGGCAGAGGTAGATGGATCTCTGTGAGTCTAAAGTCAGCCTGGTCTCCAAAGTGAGTTCCAGGATAGCTAGGGCTACATGGTGAGAGATTCTATCTCAAAAACTAAAAATACTTGAGCCAAGCTAGACTGGGGTGGAGTCACTTTTGTTGTTTTGTTTTTGGTCTGTCCTTGTTGCCTTATTTAGAGTGAAACTATTCACAGTCCCCCCGAGTCACATGAACCCCCCACCCAGCCCACCTGGGCTCTCTGCAGCTTCTCGGCAGCCTCAGTCCGAGCCCGCTCTACGTCGCTGGCACGGCCCTGGACCTCCTGCAGCTGGGACTCCAGGCGTCTCCTCTTCTGCTCACCCTCCTGTCTTGAGGTCTGCAGGCCGCTCAGCTCGGCCCTCAGCTCAGACACCTCGGCCTCCAGGGTTAGCCGAGTCTTCTCCCACACACCTTTGCCCTGTAAGGAGATGGTGGAGTCGCGGAGGCTCCACCTTACAGCCTCTGCACACATCATGATGGCTCACGCTCCAGTTCCCTCGGCTTAGTTCAATATTCCCAACTTTCCACCATGGAACCCATCAATTAAGTAACCAATCAGTTAACACTTCTGCAAGGCTACATCCCAGAAGGTGGCCAGCCCACTCACCCTCCGGGCTTGCTCCAACTGCTCTGCCAGCTCCCCCAGGGCCTGGCCATGCCTCTGCCTCAACTCCTGCATGGCCACCTCGTGAGCCCGGGCCTCCTCTTCCAAAGTCTTCTTCAGCTCTGTTACCTCCTGCTCCCTCTTCGACCTTTGATGATGGAAGGAGGGAGGAGACAGGAAATCAGAGCAGAGGACTGTGGGGTGTGGCTTCATTCTCCTTTTCCTCTAAGGATGGGGCCCGGAGTGCTTCCTGTGAGGGTCTGGATGTGAAACCTCCCCCACAGACTCATGTGTCCCAGCGTTCCAGGGACCAGCTGGAGGCGCTGTTCTGAGAGGATGAAGCCCCTTTGGGGGTCCAGCTGGTACAGGGAGGCTGAGGGGTGCGGCCAGCCTGGCTCCTGCCCACGTCCAGCTGCTGTTCTGTCAAAAGGAGAGTCAGCTCTACTGCAAGCTCCCCACCACACGGAAGGCGCTCCCTTGCCATGGGTTCATGAGCTAAAGAGAGTCTTAATAAGAAGCTGACAGGCTGGTAGCCAGGCAAGGAGTATAAGTGGGGACAGCCAGACACAGAGGACTCTGGGAGGAAGAAAGGCAGAGTCGGAGAGATACCAGGCAGCTGCCGAGCAAGCAGGACGTGTAAAAAATGAGGTAACAAGCCATGAGTCACATGGCAAAGCACAAATAGAAATATGGGTTGCTTTAAATGTAAAAGTTAGCTAGTAACAAGCCTGAGCTATCGACTGAGCATTTATAATTCATATTCAGCTTCTGAGTCAGTTATTTGGGACCAGGCAGTAGGGACAGGAAACATCAGTTTATATATCTGTGTAGAGATATACGAAGGGGAATGTGTCATCAAAGGTGACCTCCTTTCACCACTCAGACCACATCCAGAGGGCCACTCTTCAGCAATGCCCTCCCAGAGCCTCTCCTATAGGCTGGCTTAAATCTTCTTTGTTTTTATTTATGTGTGTGGGTATGTATATATGACTGCAGTACCCAAGGAGGCCAGAAGGGAGCATCATATCTCCTGGAGAGGGAGCTACAGGAAGTTGTAAGCCACTATGTGGGTGCTGGGAACTGAACTCAGATCCTCTGTAAGAGCAGCCAGTGGCATCCAGTGCTCTTACCACTGAGCCATCTCTCTAGTCCCCAGACTTCACTTAAGACTTGGCATTGGGTGTCCTCAACGGTCTGCAGTTCCTTTATGAACCTTTTGTGGAGGCCTGGGTCTAGTTTAACTGGACTCTTAAAACTTCTCTAAGACTGGGGGTAGCCTGAGGGCAAAGCAAAGGTCTGACTCTTCCACTCATATTGTCAGAGCTGGTACCTGTGTGGGCTGAGTCTCTGTCCGGATGTGCCCCGTCCACCACACCCTCCCAGCCCCCCCCAGCCCAGCCCCGCCCCCACACTCCTCACCGCAGCTCCTGCTGGGCATTGGTAGAATCCAGTGTATCCTCTAGCTCCCCACGCAGCGCCTCCAGCTCCTCTCCCAGGTCCCGACGCTGCTTCTCTGCCTTGGCCCTGGCCGTCCGCTCAGCCTCTAGGTCCTCCTGAGCCTCGGCCAGCCCAGCCTGTGCCTCTCGCAGGGACTTGAGCAGCTGGGCACGCGCACTGCCCTCCTCCTCTGCCCTGGGGGTGTGACAAGGACCAGGGAGGGGTTGCCACCCAGGCAGGCAGAGCTGAGGGTGAACTCCAGGGGCTGGGGAGATCAGGTGTGGGTTCAAGTCTTGACTCTGTCATTGGCCGCATGTGATTCCTGTTCCCAAATCCTTTATATTCCTGGGTGTGCAGCAGAATGCTACCCACAGTTCTCCTGGGTGATACTGGCCCTTGCCATGTGCCCAGCCCTTTACATGGTCTTCTTTGGGGATTTGTTGTTGCTGTTGTTTTCTAGGACAGGATCTTTCTAAGTTGCTTGGGCTAGCCTTAAACTCATGGCAATGCTCCTGTCTCAGCTACCCAGGTGCCAGGATGACAAGTATGTACCACCATGCTGGGCCATTTTAACTTTTATACGTACAAGTGGAGGTCAGAGGTGTCCTCCTCAAATCATTTCTCCACCTTAATTTTTTTAAAGATTTATTTTCATGTTATGTGAATGTGTGTTTGCCTGCATGTAGGCATGTACACCACCTGTGCAGTGTCCACGGAGGCCAGAAGAGAGAGTTGAATCCCACAGAACTGTAGTTACAGATGGAGAGTTACCCCTCCATCTGGGTGCTGGGAACTGAATCTGGGTTCTGTGCAAGAGCAGCCAGTGCTCTTAACGACTAGGAGCTGTCACAGGCTTTCTAATCCACCTTTTAACACCTCTGAAATGGAGCTGTCCTCACAAGCCAAGGCTTCTTGGGAGGCCTCACATGCAATATGGTCAATGTACTTCAAACAGGCACCGTGGCTTGTATACAGTAGTGGCTCAGTAAGGGTGCACAGAGCCATTACACTCGGGGTTCCTCGCACGCTGAGTCCCATCTGGCCCGACCGGAAGCAGGGAGAGGAGGACCTGCCCTGGGGAAAGTCACCTGACCAGGGCCGCCTGCAGCTCGTCCTCCTTCCGGCCCAGCTGCGCCAGCAGCTCCTCCGCCCGCTGCTTCTGTTCCACCATCTGCTCCTGCAGCTCAGAGCTCTCCCCGTCCAGCCGCCGCTTCAGCTTCTCCAGCTCCTGGCGGCCTTTCTCCTCCTTCTTCAGCCGGTCTGTGGGCCCCAGGACGGGTCAGACACTGTCCACCTCCTCCCTCTGACCCTCCCCTGCACCCATTCCGCACGCACACAGCCCAGCCTGGCTCCTGGCTGCTCACCCTCCATGTCTGTGATCGTGGCTTCATATTTGAGCCTCAGCTTGTTGAGGCTCTTGACTTTCTCCTCCTCTTCCGCTGCCTGCGAGGAGAACTCGGCCAGGCGCTCCTCCAGAAGCCTCCGCTCCTGGGGACAGAAGAGTCAGGACCCTTGGCCTCCCTGACATCTCACCAGCATCCTGCCCTTCCCTCCCCTCCATCCTGGGTCTGGGCCCAGCCCACCTCACGGGTGCTCACCCAGCAGCATTAAGCCACCAGCTCACAGAAGGACAAGGGCCGCTCTTATGAACAACCCTGCAGGCTGTCCCCAGGGGGCGGCACCCCCTCGCCAGCACCCCCCACTGGTTCCCTGGGCCAGCATCCCGGCAGGAGCCCATCTACCACATCTTGCTCTGGTGTGCCCGTGGCTCCCACCTTGCTCAGCTTGGCATTCTGGTCCTCCAGGAGCAGCAGGTCCTCCTCAAACTTCTTCATTTTGGCCTCCGTGGTCACCTTCTCCAGTTGCAGCTTCTGCCGGGCGCCCTCCTCAGCTTCTAAGTGGGTCTCCAGCTCCTGCAGTGGGGGTGGGTGGAGGGGACCCTGGGGCTGTGGCTCTACACACACTGAGCAGCATCAAGCCTCTCCTGGTCTTCCCTTTCCATTCACTGGTTTGACAAGCACTTATTAAGTGCCTAGTGTATACCAGGCACCATCACAGACCCTGCGGATGGCTAACAATTACCATCCCTGCAGAAAAAGAGCTCAAATGTTCCCTCAGCACACACAGGACAGTGGCCTCCCAGGGTGGGGGCTCAAGACGAGGGACGCAGAGCCAGGGGACGCAGAGCGCATCCTGAGGAGGGACTTGAATAGCTGGATCCCACAGAACCTGAAGCTGACACACCCTAGCTCCACCTCCATTTAATGAAGTCTAGATAGTCTTTGTGCTCTGGCCGCTCAGGCTGAGGCTCGGGGTGGATGTGGACGTGGACGTGGACATGGACATGGACGGGGTGCCGGGTCCCCACACCTGAATGTGCTGCTGCAGCCGCTTCTTCTCGCCCTGCAGCTGCCGGCTGCACTCCTCTTCCTCGCCCACTCGTGCCTCCAGCTCAGACACCACCAGCTCCAGCTCCTGCTTCCGGGCGGACAACCGTGCCCGAGTCTCCTCGGCCTCAGAGCACAGCTCCGCTTCTGCACGCAGCTGCTCAGCCAGGCGTGAGCGCTCCTCCTCCAGCTGCGGTGGTGGGTACCGGTTAGCACCCCACTCCCCCAACAACCGCCCTCACCTCACACCAGGTACCCATCGAGGTCTCTCTGCCCCTCAAGCCCTGCCTGGCACGCCCCTCCCCTACTCAGCCCATTGCACCCCTCACCCTCTCCACCTTACTGTTTGCCCCAAAGCGCTATCCCAAGGCCCCGGCCACCCTTAAACCCCACCCTTGCCCCTCGGAATGCTGTCCATCACACAGGCCCTGCCCTCCAGGCCCACCTCTGACCCTGTCCACCTCCCCACCCCACCCCCACCCCGCCTCCTCATCTTCTTCATTCCACCCTTCCTACACTGCCCCGCCCCAGCCACAGTCCTCACCAGCTTGACCATGCTCTCATGCCCCACACCCCCACTCCCTAGGGCCCATCCTTCACCTACCGGCTCTACCCAGCACACCGTGGCCACACCCACACAGGCCCACCACCCTGGCCGGGCCTCACGCCTCAGGTCACATGACTGGCTCCTCACCTGTGCCACCCGGATCTGCAGCTCCCCTACTTCACGTGCGCTCTGCTGCTGCAGCTCCTGCACCTTCTGCAGCTCCTGGGCACGGGCCTGCAGCACCTCGTCCTGTCTTGTCACCTGCAGCAGGGGCTTCACCTGGGGAGAAGCATGGTAGTTCTAAGAAGGGGAGCCCACCCCACGCCCGCAGCCTGTCATCCGTGCTTACGTAAATGGTACCCGTGAGCCTCGGGGTGACCTGGGGACCCCAGGCTTACTCTGGACCCAGCTGTACCGTGGTGGTTTTGAGACAGGCACTCATATGTAAGCCAGGACGGCTCAACGCTTTCTTTTCCCCCACGTTTATTTATTTACTGTGTACATGCTTACACACGAGCGTGTGCAGATCAAAGGACATGTGGAAGTCAATTCTCTCCTTCCACAGTGTGAGTCCTGGGGATTGAACTCATGTCGTCAGCCTTGGCAGCAAGTGCCCTCAGTTTGCCAAGCCATGCTATGCCCCCTCCCCCTGTTTTCTGAGACTAGATCTTATGCAGCCCACGCCAACATCGAACTCTATATGTAGCCAAAAGATGATGACGTAGAGCCCTGATTCTTTTGTGGGCGCTGAGTAAGCACTTTACCAACTGAGGTACAGCCTCAGCCAAGGCCTCAGCCACCCCCACCACAGTGTCCTGCATCAGACTAGCTTAAATCACTTGCCTTCTAAAGAATCCCGGGTAACAGGCAGACTGGGGACAGAGCCTCCCCCCGCCAGGAGCTGAGGCACAGGCTGGCGGGGGGGGGGGGCCCACGGGACGACACGACGCTCACCTTGATGAACAGTCTCCACCACTGCCAGTTCCTCAGCTTGAGGTAGGCGGCACAGTTCCTCTGCATCACCCTCAGAGCGCTCTGCTGCTGCTGCCTTCTCTGGAAGGCCCTGCGGGGACACAGACGGCCGTGGGAGCTGGCCCCAGAAAGCAGCCACTCCAGCTTTAGTTAGTTCTGAGACGGGGTATCATGTAGCTGCGGCTCACTTTGAACTTCCAATCCTCCTGCCCCGGCTCCTCAGGGAGGGCAGGGACGGCAGGCAGCTCCTGTATGCTAGGTGAACCCTGTGCCACCTGAGCTGAAGTCCATCGCAGCCGAGGTTATGATCACTCTCACACATCCTGCTCTTGGCTCTGTCCCGGTCTCAGGCGCCCCTCCCTCCCCTCAGTCCACCCCCAACACACTGACCCTGTCCTTGGCTCCCAGGATCCCTGGGCAAGGTTGGCAGCCCTCAGCCTGGGGTCGGGGCACCCCTTCTACTGGCTGTTTGTTCTGAGGGAAGGAGAAACTGGTCTGCATCTGCCTGCATCCTGAGACAGGCCAGGTGCCCTGCCACAGGTCCTTCACAGACCAGCTTCTCATTCTCATCCAGGCAGCCTCCGGCAAGACGTGTCACCCCACCAGCTGGGGTCCTGAGCAATGGGTTGAGCCAAGCATGTCCTGCTGGGCCCGGCTTTCCGACTCCTAC
Source organism: Peromyscus leucopus (assembly GCF_004664715.2). Lineage (NCBI taxonomy): Eukaryota > Metazoa > Chordata > Mammalia > Rodentia > Cricetidae > Peromyscus > Peromyscus leucopus. Next base: position 166,218,545 of record NC_051063.1, read on the forward strand.
AGCATGCAGGACCCCGGCTCCTCTGGCGTTTGCAGGCCTCAGCCCAGCCTTGGTCCACAACACCTGGCACAGCCTGGCTCCCCTCACCTGCGGGCCAGGTAGCCGCGTGCCGCTGCCTGGAAAGACACTATGATGTCTGTAACTTTCAGGTCCCGCTCCTCCTCCAGCTGGGCCAGGACCCCAGCACGGAAGAAGATCTTGCTTTGGCCAACACGATAGAGGTTGGGGTCTAGCTCCAGGGCCTGGATCTAGGGGGTGAGAGTTAGGGAGCGGGGGAGATGGAGAAAAGGAAATGGTATCAGGAAGGACAATGCGGGAGGTTCCCTCTCCCTCCCCCACCACCTGGATCCCCAGTCCGGTCTACACCTGCCACAGACCCTACTCCGTGCTATGGGCCCCACCCCAACACCAAAGTCCCTGCCCACGTGGTTAGCACAGCCCCCATCTGCAGGCTCCGCCCCCAGCAAGAGCACCCCAGCCATAGGCCCCACCTCCTGAGCAGGCCCAGCCTCAGACCACAAAGCCCTCCCCCTTCCCAGGCCCCGCCCCCCAATAGGCCCTGGTTCCTACATACCATCTTCTCACAGGCCTGCTTGCCATCCATGAAGCCCTTGGGAATGGCGTTTGGGGTGAGGATCTCATAGCTGCAACCGGAGGGGAGGGTGGAGAGGAAGAGGGCCACCCGTCATGAGAGACCATATGAACAAGACTTGGTAGAAATCAGGAATGCTAACCACACTGCTGGGACATTTTTGAAATTTTGGTCTTGTTTTGTTTAAACATAAGAACAGGTTATAGGAATTTTGGTTTTTTTGAGACAAGATCTCACTATGTGACCCTGGTTGACCTGGAACTCTCTATGTAGTCCAGGCTGGCCTCAAACTCAAGAGATCTTCCTATAGCTACCTCCCAGGTGCTGGGATTAAAGGTGTGTGTGCCACTATGCCCAGCTTCAATTTCAGTTTTAATATTTATTTATTTGTTTGTTTGTTTTTTGAGAGACAGTTTCTCTGTGTAACAGCCCTGGCTGTCCTGGAACTCACTCTGTAGCCCAGGCTGGCCCTGAACTCACAGAGATCCACCTGCCTCTGCCACTCGAGTGCTGGGATTAAAGGCATGCCCACCAGCGCCCGGCTCCAACTTCAGTTTAAAGTACAGAGGACCGCACACTGAAGTGGCCCCAGATTGGGCTGCACCCAGGCCCCTTCCTGACTCTGCACATTGTCTCCTTCCCTCTCATACACCACAGAAGGGAAACTGAGACTCCGCAGCCTGGCCTCAAGCCCCCAGCTGAGATGGTACTTGAAGGGACTTGATTCCCATCCTGCCCAGCCCCCTGGAGCCCTTGGCTGGCCTGGCTCACCGCTGCCGGAACTCCTGGAAGAGGATTCGGTTGGGGAAGCCCTGACGGCAGATGCGGATACCCTCGAGGACCCCATTACAGCGGAGCTGGTCCAGCACCAGCCGTGGCTCCAGCTTCCCAGCCTGCAGGGGTGACAGCAGGGTCAGTGGCGGCCACCAGGGGTGCCACAGTTGGGCCGTGGCAAGCGCTTTACTCTGATCCACATCCCCAGCCTCTCACTGGGGGAATTGAAGGGCGGAGCTTTGCCACTGGGCCACACCCTCAGTCCTCTTTTTACCTTTTATTTGAAACGAAATGTTAATAAGTTGCCCAGGCTGGCTTTGAACTGGTGCTGTAGGTGAGATTAGCCCTGAACTTAACAATTTTTCTGTCTCCTTGTCCCTAGTGCAGGACTGACAGGCCTGGCCTGTACCACCTCCTACCTCAGCAGGCTTTTCCATTCCTTATTCTCACCCTGTTCCCACCCACCCCTGGGCCTTTGCACAAGCTGGTCTCTGCTTGGAAAACTGCTTAGGCAGGCAGCTCAGTCACCGCCCCTCCAGGGAGCCTTCTGTGACTCCCTGGCTAGGTAAAATCCAGCAACCCTTCTCACCCCTTCGGATTCAGCTGACCGTTCACTTTGGGGGGTTAGTTGAGTGGGTGTTGATGAAGCACCCTTTGTGACCCGTCTACCAGCAACTGTGAGAACTGGATGCTCCCCTGTAACTGTTAGCTCCTCACAGACACAGGAGCAACTGGAACAGGCCCTCTCTACTGCCATGTCCCCAAGTCCTGTCTCTGCCACAGGAGCAGAGAACCCAGACACGACAGCCCCTTGCACCCACCCAGAGAGCGCATCAGCTGATCGCTCCTTCCCACTCACCCTCTTCTCATGATTGGGGACGATGCAGCGGACGAAGCTGGGGTTGGTGTTGCTGAGTGTGGCCATGAGGCGGCTCAGGGATTCCTTGTAGAGCTGCCCCACAGTCCGGAACATTCCACGGCGGGGGCGGCCTCCTGGGGGGCCATCCCCGAGGCTGCTCACCTGCTCCAGCCCCACAATGCCCTCCACTGTGGAGAGACAAAGAGGTGTTCAAAAGGGACCAAGGTCAGTCGCTACAAATTCATGCCCCCCGCCCCCCGCTGGCCTCCGCCTCTAAGTGGGGGACCCCAGGCTTCTTAGATCAGCTTTAAGGAGTGGGGCTAGCCAAGGTGGGACGTCTTGCTATGTACAGGACCCAGCACGTCATACATAACATTGCTCCTTGGCCCGGTTGGGGCTGTGCAGTTGACAGGCAGACAGAGGATCAGGAATGCAGCAACTGGCCTCAAGGTCACAGAGCTCAAAAACCAGAACCCAGGGCCAGAACCTGGCAGTGAATCCTCCGTGTGACCTGCCACTGCTGGCCTTCCCCAAGCTCACCTCTCTCTGGTGCCCCTGTGCTCTCAGTCATTTTCAAAACAGCATAAGGAAGAGCTAAGGTTCTGGGTTCAAATCCCTACTCTACCACTTACTAGCTGTGTGACTTGAGCAAGCTACATAACCTCTCTGTGTTTGTTTTCTTCTTCATCTTCCGTTTGTTTTTGTTTCTTTTTGTTTTTCGGGACAGAGTTTCTCCGTGTTGCCCCAGCTGTCCTGGACTAGCTCTGTAGACCAGGCTGGCCTCGAACTCACAGAGATCTGCCTGCCTCTGCCTCCCAAGTGCTGGAATTAGAGGTGTGCGCCACTGCCTGGCTGTTTTTTCTTATTTGCACATTACGTGCTCAAGAAATATCTTTCCTAAAATGTTATTAAACTGTGTGTGTGTGTGTGTGTGTGTGTGTGAGAGAGAGAGAGAGAGAGAGAGAGAGTCTGTGTGTGTGAGAGAGAGAGAGTGTGTGTGTGTGTGAGAGAGTCTCTGTGTGTGTGTGTGTGTGTGTGAGAGAGAGAGAGAGAGAGAGAGAGAGAGAGAGAGAGAGAGAGAGAAAGGGAGTCTGTGTGTGTGAGAGAGAGTCTGTGTGTGTGAGAGAGTCTGTGTGTGTGTGTGTGAGAGAGAGAGAGAGTCTGTGTGTGTGTGAGAGAGAGAGTGTGTGTGTGTGTGTGTGTGAGAGAGAGAGAGAGAGAGAGAGAGAGAGAGAGAGTCTGTGTGTGTGTGTGTGTGTGTATGTGTGTGAACACGTGTACATGGGCACGTGTGGAGGACAGAAGACAACTTGTAGGAGTTGGCTCTCTCCTTCCACCACATGGGTCCTGGGAGATTGAACTCAGTCTTGGCAGCACAGACACCTTTACTTACCGAGCCATCTCGCTGGCCCCTTGTGTGTATTTCTAACATGCGGTCTAGCTAGACGGCTCTAGAACCACCAAGCGCTCAGCAAGAAGGGAGAGACCTCATGCAGAGAGGAGTGGACCAACATGTCTACCCACGATCCCCCCAGTCCCCCAAACTGTGTTCTCCAAGCCTCACCCGTGGGTGCACAGAGAAACCCACCCCCTGGCGGGGAAACACCAGAGCTGAGTCTCCCTGCAGGTCCAGGGGGTGACGATTGGAATGAGCCAAGTAAAGTGAACTGTTGGAGGCCCCCTTGTTCTGGGGATGGGCAGATGAGGGGTAGGGGATGGCAGTGTGGGAGAGATGTGTGAAGATGGGAGGGAGAGAAGGTGGAGAAAGAGAAAGAAAGAGCATTAGTTAGCACAGAGCAAGCTGGCAGGGACCCAGATGTTGCCCATGACCTTTTCAAGTCCTGTTCACCTTTACATCAGTGCACTGAGGTCATTTTTGAGAATTTAGTAGCAAAGAAAATAATACAGAACACCTGAGGAGCTAAGTCTACATCTGTTTTCTTAGTCCTTTTTGCCCTGGATGCCAGGAAGCTCAATAATCAACTTATACCCAACAGTAATATACCCACTCCTCCTGTATCTCATTTGCCCTTTCTGCTGGATGCTAGGATGCGGGAAACCAATTCCGGTGTCAAGGCGGCCACAGTGAGGAGGGTATAAAATGGACCGATCCCCTGCCCTTCCCTTTCTTCTGTGCTTTGAGGCAGCTTGGTTAGTGGCCCCACAAGGGAAAAGAGCCGGTCAGGAGCAGCTCAGAAGATCAGGACTGCCGCTCAGAGCCAGGCACACGGGGATGGGCGGATGGGGATGGGGGCATGATTTTTTTTTGTTGTTGTTGTTTTTTTGAGACAGGGTTTCTCTGTGTGGCTTTGCGCCTTTCCTGGAACTCACTCTGTAGACCAGGCTGGCCTCGAACTCACAGAGATCCACCTGGCTCTGCCTCCCGAGTGCTGGGATTAAAGGCGTGCGCCACCACCGCCCGGCTAGGGGCATGATTTTTAAAAAGGACTTCTTTTTATTATTTTTAACAGTGTGTGCGTGCATAAGTGCCTGTGAGCGCAGGGCCCATGGGGACAAAGGTGTTGGATCTTCTGGCCTTACAGAGGCTGTAGTGGCTGTGAGCCACCTAACATGGGCGCTGGCAACAGAACTTGGGGAGAGCGTGCCTACCCGTAACCACGGGGCTGTTTCCCCGGCCCCAGTGCAGACTTTTTAAGGTAGGAATGGCTCAGCTTGTTTATTTTTTCTTTCTTTTCCCTTTTTGTGCCTGTGTGCTGTTTCTTTTTTGAAACAGGGTCTCTCTGTAGCTCTGGCTGTCCTAGAACTCATGATGTAGACCAAGCTGGGCTCAAACTCAGAGATCCACTTGCCTCTGCCCCCTGAGTGCCAGGATTTAAGGCGTGCACCCCTATGCCTGACTAAAAATATCTATATAAAGTCATCTTTCCACATATTCAGGCTCTGGCACTTGTGATTGAACAACTAATTAAAATTTTTCTAAGAAAAAGAGTCTATACTGAACACAGAACAGGCTTTTTCCTGCCATATTCTCTATGCAATAGTGTAGCCGCTATTTACATATAATTTGCATTATGTTAAATAAGTAGGATGAGGGATGACTCACCCTATAGGGAGAGAGGGAAAAACAGTGTATGGGAAGATGTGTGTGTCAAGTGTGAATACTATGGTATCTTTGAGTGGCCTGTGTCCTGTGGGTCTCAAGGAGGACTGCACTTATTTTTCTAATCTGATTGCATCAGAGACTATTAGTAAAAGCAATTACTGACACTGATATGTCCAGGGGCATATATGTCTTCTTTCGTCCTTGTATAAGATGCTAACTTAAGATAATATCACATCCATGTATCCATCCATCCATCCACCCACCAACCCACACCTCAACCCATCCAGCCTTCCTCAACTCCTCCATCTATACATCTCCTGACCTGCCCATCCACCTCATCCACTCACCCACCCATCCACCTACCAATCCACTCATCCATCTATCTATCCACTCACCCGTCCATCATCCACCAATCAATCCATCCACATGGCCATCTATCTATCCACTGGCCTGCCCACCAATCCAGTCCTCCATGTATCCATCCACCTACCCACCCATTCATCATTCCTCTCTCCCTCTCTGCTGTTGCTCCCACTGGGGGTAGGAAGGAGCACAGACTCTGGGGACAGACCCTGGGAGGGGGGGGGCCCTCACCATCCTTCCAGATCTCAGCTGTGAGACGATCTGTGCTCTGGTGAAGTAAGGCAGCCACATTGTCATTCAACGGGTCCATGTTCTTCATCAGCCACTCATTGGCTTTATAGTCAACCTGAATGGAACCAGGCAGGTGACAGTGAGACTTGGGCTCCCCACACAGGTGCCTGGCACTGGTGTCCATTCGTACCCATCCTCTGAACTGAGCTTCTACATCCCCCACCCTCCTGGAGGCCACCCCTTTGCCCTCCATAACCACAACATTCTTCTAGTTCCTTCTGCTCTGGCCACATAGGCCTCCTCTGTTCCCAAACTCAGTCCGTTCCCACCAAGGGCCACAAGCGTGGGAGTCTGTGGAATTTCACAGGTGGTTTACTTGGTCTTGTGCTCTCTGTGTCACATGAGCCTATGCGCCCCGGGGCCGAATGGAATCCTTGGGTCCTTGAGTGGGGGTCCACAGCCAGCCTAGCCCTCACCTTGCCTGCGTAGTGCAGGACGCTGAAGTCCGCCTGATCCCGCAGGTGCCTGGGGCGTTGGAACTTGGGGTGGCTGCCCTGCTCCTGGGCCACCTTCTCCACAAAAGACTTGTCCGTGGCCTTGGGGAACCAGCACTCCTCATCCAGGAGGGCCAAGAGACCTGGAGGGTTGGCCTGGCCAGCAAGGGGAGGAACAGAAGTCAGATTCCCACGTGTGGACACAGGCGGCTGCTAGCTCGAGGTTGGGGGCTGGGGCGGGGTGGCTCAGCAGCTGAGCGCTTGCCTAGCTCGTGCAAGGCCCTCGACTCCATCACCAGCACGGAGCCACTGGCCAAAGGAATGGGGCGGCTGGCGGGACATTTCCTCTTTGGGTCCGCGGAGGGCGCTGTGGCCGGCAGAGGAGGAGCATTCTCACAGGTGGGTGGGCCAGAGTGGGGCGGGGTTGGGTATTGGGAAGAGCCAAGCTTTCTGGGTCTGGCCAGTGGACAAGACTGAGCTTCAAGAGTCTGGGTGGTGGTCAGGGCCCAGTTTTGAAAGTCTAGGCAGCGGGCAGAGCTGAACAGTGTGGGTCTAGCAGTGGGCGGAGCTGAGCGTTGAGGGTCTGGGCTGCAGGCCCCTTGGTCCTGGCCCCTCACCGGCCGCTCGATGAGATCAATGCAAGGCTGCAGGTCCAAGCCAAAATCCAAGAATGTCCAGGGGATGCCCTCTCGCTGGTACTCCTCCTGCTCCAGCACAAACATGGTGTGGTTGAACAGCTGCTGCAGCTTCTCGTTGGTGTAGTTGATGCACAGCTGCTCGAAGGAGTTCAGCTACGAGAGAATTTTGGAATAGGGTGGTGAGCAAGGACAGAGGCATCGAGACTGGAGAAAGGGACCGTAAGGCAAAGGTACGCACCTGGAAGATCTCAAAGCCCGCGATGTCCAGGATGCCCAGGAAGGACGCACCCTGCCGCGGACTTCTGTCTAGGGCGCGGTTGAGCCGCAGAACCAGCCAGCGGAAGAGGCGCTCGTAGGTAGCTTTGGCCAGAGCCTCCAGAGCGAAGTCAGCCTGCAGGGTAAGATGCACAGTGAGGCCCAGCACACGTGGATCAGGCAGGGCGTCACTGACCTTGGGGCCCTCACAGTTCGTCTCCCAGCTTCTTGAGTATGAACAGCAAACAGGATTACACAAACAACACTCTGCCATTACTGGAGTCCTAGAGTGCATCAGGCTCCCACCCTCCTGAATCAATTTCTACAGCACAGTGTGAGCTCCAGATCCAGGAGTGAGGGTTCAAATCCAATGCAGCCACTCAGAGGCTGTGTGATCTCAGGCCCTTGAATAAACCTCTCCATGCCTCAGTTTCTCTGTTATTAGAGGCTGCAGATGAAACAGAAAGCCAGGGATTCCCAAGCTCCTTCCTGTTTCCAGTAGTTCCAACCCGTGGTCACCTCTCTGTCACTACTGTGTCTGAGACACCATCTTTGCCCGGATTATGACAGTAACCCTGAGTTTCCTTTCCTATATATGAAACCTAAGGGACCAATGATTGCAGGAGCCAAGAGTATGCTTATATAAAAGACAAATGAAATCAAGTTGCTTCCCAGCCTCCCACACACCCCCTTCCTGTGGTTCCCAAGGCCTCATACGACCTCTCAGCTCCTGCTCACGGCTTCCGAGACCCTTGCTCTGTCTCACATCACTAACCCCTTCACAGAGGAACCGCTCAATGGAACCGCCCTTTCCATTTGCCTGTACGGTCGCCATCGCCCTAGCATAGCGCTTCTCAACCTGTGGGTTGCCAAGGCACTGAAGAGTCGCAGCGCTAGGAAGGATGAGAACCACTGCCGAGCCCCTTGAGGTAAGAGGCTTTGTTTTTGTTTGTACGTATGTGCACGTGTGTGCAAATGTGAGCACACAGGAGTGTGCGGAGGCCAGAGGTCAAGCTCAGGAGAAGTCACTCCCCATGCCGTTCTTTAAGGCAGGGTCTCTCACAGGTCTCATTCAGCTAGTGAGACCAGTGAGAGCTAGGAGTCTTCCTGCCTCCACCTCTCCAGCTTTTCACACGGGTTCTGGGGGTCAAAGTCGGGTCCTAGGCTTGCAAGGCAGGCACTTGCTGACGGACCCACCTCCCCAGCCCTTGACCTGTGTTTTGATTACTGCCCCCCCCCCCAGGTCTGGCGACAGAGCAGGGGCAGGCACACCCGCTAAGTGTTAGAGATGAATAAGATGTCTAAGGTCTAGTAAGAGGGCTCAGCAGGGAAGGGACGCTGCCCAGGCTGACGACCCAAGTTCAATCCCCAGGACCCACATTGCCCTTTGGTTTCAGCAGGCACTCTGTGGCGTGTGCCCATCCCCCCAGTAAATAAATCAACAAACACATGTAATGACAACAATTTAAAAGTCCCAGGACCACAATTCACAAGCCGGTTCTTCCTGCCCCCGCACGGCTGGGTCCCCGCCTACCTGCTCCTTGGTCTGTGCTTTCTGAACATAATCTCGGCCGACTTTGATGCGGGGCGTGAGAAGGGCTCTGGAGAAGTCGGTCACCCCGAGTCCCAAGAGGCGGCAGAGCTTCTGGGCAGCTGAGGGAGAGAGGAGTGACCGGAGTCGTATGGGGGGGGGGTTGGGAGGGGGCGCATGTGGGAGGGGCACCACACCCCTGGCTCTTTCCCGTAGCAGCTCCTGAGCAACCCAAGCGCTGGGTTGACAGGCCCGTGCCACCCGGGCTGGAGTCATGTATATTTTCAATAAGAAAACCTAGCATGAAAAGAACCTCAACACTAAAACGTTAAATGGATGGTGTTTGTGGCGGGGCACAGCGAGGCTGCGTGGGAGGAGTGTTTCCCTTTCTACTCTGAATTAAACCCTGAATCGAGCCATGTTTGCGGCACCGTCAGCTTCACTGAGGGAACACTTCCTCTACGTGCTCAGCTCCACAGAAGGCAAGAGAGAAGCCTAGAGAGAAATACATTAAAAAGATACCAGAGTCAGACATGGTGGCACACACTGCCATCTCAGTATCGGAGAGTTTGAGACAGGAGGGTCAGGGATTCAAGGTCATCCTCAACTACAAATCGAGTTGGGGGCCAGCCTGGGCTACATGAGATCCTGTCTGACCCCAACACTCCCACCTACAGGGTTCTAGCACAGCACATGAAGCTACTCCTCAAGGCAAGAAGGAGAAAGCCCGGTGTGGTGGCGCCTGCTCCCAGCACTCGGGAGGCAGAGGCAGGCAGAGCTCTGAGTTCAAGACCAGCCTGGTCTACAGAGTGAGTTCCAGGACAGCCAGGGCTACCGAGAAAACCTGTCTTGACCCCCTTCCACTCTACCCCACCAAAAAGCTTGTGATGTCTGCCCTCAATTAAGAAAAGCAAACAGGTGTGCCAGCACAGGGTAGTGCCAGGTTGGTGAGTGGCGCCCCCAGTGGCCACAGTGGGCACTTCAGGGCCGGGCGGGTGGGGAGCAGTGACCCAGTTCCCCAGATTTTCTGAGCTGTGCCGAGTTTGAGAGTGAGCCGGAAGGTTTTATAACCAGGACACAGAGCTTCGGGTGTCCAGAGGGAGCCAGCCAACTCTATTTCTGTCTCGATCTCTAGCTACACAAGCCCAGGGTAGGGAAAGCCCAGGGGAGACGCCCTAGGATGCAGACATCTCAGGGGTCTGACTGTGGGCAACTGTCTTTCCTTCCTTGACAACCAAATCCCAGCACTTGGTAGGCTGGCTGTGAGTTCGAGGCCCACCTGGGCTGCAGTGACGCCCTGTCTCATAAAACATAAAACAAAAAAGCTAGTTGTGGTGGTGGTGCTCGCCTTTGGTACCAGCACTCGGGAGGCAGAGGTAGGTGATCTCTGCGAGTTCGAGACCAGCCTGGTCTACATTAAAAAAAAAAAAAAAGACTGCACAGGGGTCAGGAGGACTGGAGAAGGAACCACCTGCCACACTCCTTTCCTTTACCCTGAGAAGCTCTGGGGCTGCCCATAGCTCACAACTGATGCCACTCACTGGGTGAATAAGAACGGGCACGTCATTTGAGCAACGAGCCTCAGGTTCCCTATCTACTCAAGGGCTCAAAAACAACAGCTATATCAGCTGGATGTGGGGGGGCAGAGCTGTCATGCCAGCATTTAAGAGGTGGATGCTTGCCGGGCGGCGGTGGCGCACGCCTTTAATCCCAGCACTCGGGAGGCAGAGGCAGGCGGATCTCTGTGAGTTCGAGGCCAGCCTGGGCTACCAAGTGAATTCCAGGAAAGGCGCAAAGCTACATAGAGAAACCCTGTCTCAAAACAACAACAACAGCAAAAAGGTAGATGCAAGAGGACCAGGAGTTCGAGACCAGTCTGGGTTACATATGACCGAGTCCCAAACAGTGAATAAGAAGCGGGGAGAAAATTAATGATTTTCATTGTTTAACAAAAACAAGGAGGGGATATGAGCCTGGGTGTGGTGGCACAGGCCTTCTACGCTAGCATTTGAGAGGTAAAGGCTGGGAGACCAGGAAGGAGAAGGGCCCAAGGCTGGAGGAGGGGCATTACTCAGGCGTGGGTGGGGACTCAGAGTTTCCTGCAGGGACTGGGTTGTCTCCAGCAAGGCTGTTTAAAATGGAGGAAGGCTGGCCACGGTGCTCTGGGCAAGACCTCTGCAAAGTGCAGGAGTCAGAGGCATCCAGGGCGAAGGGCAGAGGCTGGAGGGGACGGCGTGCAGAGGGCACACGCGGGCAGTACCTGTGTTGTCAGGCATGGTGGCCTGGTCCGTGTTCCGCTCTCTCTTCAGGACAACGTTGCCAAACTGGAGCACAGCGGAGACAGTGCGCAGCATGGCTGTGGGCGGAGTGGGGAGTCGAGTGAGCGGGCACTCCAGCACCGTCTCAGTGATGCTTCAGGAACCCAGAGCTGTGCTCTGCACCCCAGAGCTGAGAGCTCTCTGTGGCCTCAGCTAGACTTTAAAAAATATACACAGGGTGGGGATGGGTGGGTGCTGGAGAGGTGGCTCAGAGGTTAAGAGCACTGGCTGCTCTTCCAGAGGTCCTGAGTTCAATTTCCCACAACCACATGGTGGCTCACAGCCATCTGTAATGAGATCTGGTGCCCTCTTCTGGGGTGAAGGCATACATGCAGACAGAACATTATATACATAATAAATAAATCTTTAAAAACAAAAACAAAAACAAAAACCCAACGGAGTCAATCCACTCGGGTTTCTGTGTTCAAGCTTTGCTTTGTCCTGTCTTCCCATGAGCAGAGATGTGATGTATACAGGGTTCAAATGAGCCAGATGCTGGGCTGGGGAGAGGGCTCAGCCACTAAAGCAGTCTGTGCAAGCATGACGACCTGCGTGTGATTCCCCAGCATCCACATAAAAAGTCAGGTGCAGTGGTGCACATCTGTAACTCCAGTACTAAGGAGACGGAGACAGGAGGGTCCTTGAGCCAGCCTAGCCAAATTGTCAAGCTCCAGGTTCAGTGAGAGAACCTGTTTCCAAATCTGAGGTCATCAGGCTTGGCGGCAAGCCCCTTCACCCACGGAGCGATCCCGTCAGCCCCACGCCCAACTCTTGACATGAGTACTAGGGACTGGAACTCAGGTCCTCAAGCTTGACAGCAGCTGCTCCCCCCACTGAGCCGTCTCCCCAGCCCCACTGCTGATTCTGATGCACAGAGCTTGTGGTCAGGTTTAAAGCCAACGCCACAGGGAAGTGAGTCTCTCAAGTTGTTTTCCAAGCTGGTCACCAAAGCCCCTCTGCTCCAGCACTGTGCCCCGGGGCAGTTTACATGGCAAGAACCGCCCATGGTTAAGAGCACCTGCTCCACTTCCAAAGGACCCAAGTTCTTTTCCAAGTACCCATATAACTCCAGCTCCAGGGGATCTTACGCCCTCTCCTTGTTTCTGTAGGTACTGCACTCGAGTGCACATACACACATGCACACACACACACACACACACACACAACACACACACACACACAA